>NC_066548.1:11297858-11407858 GCF_024679095.1 Eriocheir sinensis
GGCCGCCGCTCCTTTCGGGGGCGGCGCCGCCACGAGGGTTGTCACAGGTGAAAAATTGTTGGTGGGAGTGCGGTCCGATAGGTCATTAGTTTCTTTTCTTTATTTTTCCGAAAGATCATTAGCTTCCTTTCTGTACTTTTACCGAGGGATCATTAGAGTTTCTTTGCTTTCTTTGGGTCAGCGGACTAAATTTAGGGTATCGACCAGCCTACAACGATATGTCTTGACGTTAACAGAATATGCTTTCTTTCTCAGCAGATTTTAACATGAAACTGGCCTCTGTGCTGACGAGGACATTGTTAACGCTTCAAGTTTGACATAACGAAAAAAAATTGGTAGTACGTGACCATCGCGATAAACATTGAGAAAATCATGCGTTAAAAATCTGGTAATACAAAAAATCCTCCTGAAATATTTGAACTAAGTAATCATCGTCTATAACAACTATATCCGTAAACCTACAGAAACAGACAAAATAAAATCCCGCCAAGCCCGCCCTGTAGGTTAAGCCGCCCCGTGTATAAATAGGCGAACAACAGGGAAAAGCACTATTAGAGGACCACCTGTTGCGGGCGAGCCAGGTGAGGCAAGCCCGTGGCCGCCCACCTGTAACACCTTCCGGTCCCCCACAAAGGTCCTCGGCACAGGTAATGAACCCCAGATCGATGCCCGCGACACGAGGCGGTAATGAGGGCCAGGCCTTTGTCTGGGCCTCACGCACCCCCCCCCCCCTCTTCCCGCCCCCTGCCTCCAGCCCTCTTCCACTCTCCAGCTCCCTCCCGCCCGCCCTGCCTCAAGCCTGCCTCTCTCCTCTCACTCTCAGCCAGGAACCCCAAAAGCCGGCACCCAGACTGGGGTTTCCTTTCACCTGAGACCAACAATGGGAAGGAGTGATGGTGGTGGTGGTGGTGGATGTCGTGGTGGTAGTGGTGGTGGTGGTGGTGGTAGTGGTGGTAGTAACAGTGGTTGTCGTGGTGGTGATGGTGGTGGTGGTGGTGGGCCATGGGTTATATTCATTTTTTGTTGTGTGTGTACAAAAAAAAAAAAAAACGTTAAAAAGTTATACCGTTAAAAAAAATAAAAATAAAAAGAGGTTACTCGATTTTATACAGAGAATAAGTCTCTGAAATTTTATATTAGGTTTAGATCTAAAACTTCTCTTCCTTTGCATTTATTTGGGATGGTGGTGGTTCATGGTAGTGGAGCAGGTGGGTGGTGGTGGTGGTGGTGGCGGCCGAGGTGATGGTGGTGTAAGTGATTGGGTGGAGAGGTTGTTGTTATCGATGTTGTTGTTGTTGTTGTTGATGTTGTTGTTGTTGTTGTTGTTGTTGTTGTTGTTGTTGTTGTTGTTGTTGTTGTTGTTGATGTTGCTGCTTCCCTTGTTGTTTTTGTCGCTGTTGATGTTGTTGTTGTTGTTGTTGTTGTTGTTGTTGCTGATGTTGGAGGTGGTGTTGGTGGTGGTTTTGGTGGTGTCGTTGTTGTTATTGTTTGTTTGTTTAATTATCTATCTGGTGGTGGTGGTGGGTGGAGCTGCGGCCTTTTTAATACCTTTATACATTTAGTAACAATGGTGGGTGGAGGAGGTGGTTGTGGCGGTTGTGGTGGTCAAAGGAAATTAAGTAACATCATCATTATTGCAGTTAATGAAGTGGTTTTCGTTGTTCTCGCTTTATTGATGTCTGTAATAATGCTAATAACAATGGCAGCGATGATGATAATTATAATAATGGGATTCCCAGTAATAGCACTTATGATAATGACAACGGCGATCAACGTAATAATAAGCTTAGCTCATGTCAAAAAGTAATGAAAAGGATGACACTGCTACTACTACTATGTAATACTACTACTACTATTACTGCTAACTACTGCTACTACAATCAATACTTTCAATAATAACACAACAACTACTACTACTACTACTACAACTAATAATAATAATAATAATAATAATAATAATAATAATAATAATAATAATAATAATAATAATAATAATAATAATAATTATAATTTAATAATAATATTAATATAATAATATTTATTATTAAATTATTATTATTGCTATTAAAAAAATATTATTATTATTATTATTATTATTATTATTATTATTATTATTATTATTATTATTATTATTATTATAATTATCATCATCATTATCATTTGTTTTAATAAGAAAAAATAGTATTGTTAGTGTTTTATTTTTATTTTCATTATGATTTATTTTCCTATTTTGTTAAATAACATAAAAGAAGCTCTGCTTTTAGTTATTTTGATGACTGGTTTTGTAATTGGTTGTATTAATCAACATATAGTCCTACATTAGACTTCTCATTGTTATTATCTTTATTATTGTTACCTTTATCAATATTATTATTATTATTATTATTATTATTATTATTATTATTATTATTATTATTATTATTATTATTATTATTATTATTATTATTATTATTATTATTATTATTATTATTATTATTATTATTATTATTATTATTACTACTACTATTATTATTTTCATTATAACTATTATCACTATCATAATTATAATCCTTCTTATTCTTATATTATTATTATTATTATTATTATTATTATTATTATTATTATTATTATTATTATTATTATTATTATTATTATTATTATTATTATTATTATTATTATTATCATTATTCCCAATATGTTAGGAATGATGGTAGCAATAATATTTATGAATATTATGCTTCTATTATTATTTTCATTGTAATAATGTGTATTATTATTTTCATTAATAGCAATAGTAGCTTCGGGTGTAGTGAAAGACTGCAGGAAACACTCACTCACTCACACTCTCTCTCTCTCTCTCTCTCTCTCTCTCTCTCTCTCTCTCTCTCTCTCTCTCTCTCTCTCTCTC
Source organism: Eriocheir sinensis (assembly GCF_024679095.1). Lineage (NCBI taxonomy): Eukaryota > Metazoa > Arthropoda > Malacostraca > Decapoda > Varunidae > Eriocheir > Eriocheir sinensis. Next base: position 11,300,746 of record NC_066548.1, read on the forward strand.
TCTCTCTCTCTCTCTCTCTCTCTCTCTCTCTCTCTCTCTCTCTCTCTCTGCAAGGAAATATTCTCAGGGACCCGTCGGTGACCTGACCCGACACAGCACCCCCCTCCCCCCCTCCCCTGTCACCTCCCGGCCACCCTCATCTCCATCACTTCATTTTACTGCGGACGGGATCTGATAACTGTAAGTAACTCAGCCTTTCGGGCGCATGCGAGAGGAAAGAAAAACAGGGCGAGGAGGAAGACGAGGAAACGAGAGGATTGAGGGAAGTCCACGTTAGGGCGAGGAATGAATGAATGGCAGCTTTGGACGAGGCAGAATTTTCAAGCCGGGCCGAGCAGGATTCTTGGTATGCCGGGACGCTGCCTGGTTGGAGGTGTGCATTGCCTGGCTGGAGGTGGGTGTTCATGGCCTAGCTAGAGGTATGCATGTCCTGGCTGGAGGTGAGTGTGCATGGCCTAGTTAGAGGTATACATGGTCTGGGTGGAGCTGGATCAAGGATGGGTGTGAAATGTGCTGTGCTTCTCTATATTATTCTGTGTTTTCATGTTATTAAGGTTTTTCTTATCTTTATCTTTCCTGCAGTTATCATTTTTTTCATTTTTTTTATTGCTCTTTATTTCCTGTATGTATATTTCGAACTCTCTGCCTGGTCATAACTGCTCTTTTATCATATTGCTACGGCTCTTCATTGCTCGTTATTTTTTGTGTAAATATTTCAAGCTTCGTGGCTGCCCAAAACTGGATTAGAAGAGGGTGTGAGCCGCACTGTGATTCTTTATACTGAACTCTATTTACATTTTACTCGAGTACTTTAAATATGATCTCTATTTTCACGTTACTTAATAGCCGAGGTCACTGCAAAATAATATAATGTTTCTTCATACTGTTCTTCGTTTACATATTACTATATATATATTTTTTTCTTTTTCGATTTAGGTCACTCCAACACTTTATATCCTTTTGTAACTGGACCAGTGCAGGTGAGAGGCAGTGACCTATTTTTATTGTTCTAAATTTGATAACCGGATATTTTATTTTTTTATTTTTTCCCATTAGTCAAAAATTTTATTGTTCTCCATTTTTACATCAACTACTTTTCAATTTCTATATACTTTTTGCGAGTCATACTTTCTTTATTTTTTTATTTTATCTTACTCGATACTCTGTTTAGTGTTCCCATATTTCCACATTACAGTGAGGAGGTGGTGGCTGAGTGGTCAGCGTACGGGCGCGGTGTCACGGAGGACCCGGGTTCAAATGAGTCCCGCCCGCCTCTACAAACTGGATTTTTTCTGTCACTGCCGATCAGCCTAAGAATACCCATATGATGTCCTGAAGACCACCTATATCAACCCGGACTAGCAAACCTCTAACAAGGATCAAATGGAGGTCCGGGGGTCAGAATGAGGCAAGGAAGAATGGCGCCCCTATAATACACCTTCCTGCACCACTGTCGTACTTGGGTCGACCAGCAGTCCCCATCAGTAAAGCCTAAAAACAATCCTTATAAAAAAATCTACGACTTGTGTTTGAGGATGTCATGGTGTACCTCGTTTTTTCTCACTGGCGGCGGAAATGGAGTCGATGAGTATTCTGGTACGTCCACTGCGTCCTGTGAGTTTTTTCGTTCCACTTTAACACTCTCATAACCCTCAAATAACACTTTTATGGCCCATCAGAGTTGAGTACTTTCCCACCGTAAGAGTGTAATCAGTTTATTGAGGAAATCTCTGATCATTACGCTTCCGCTCTTTTTTACACGACAGCCGTGGTGACACACAACCGAGGGTGATGGATTTTTTTTTTCTCAGCCTGAACAGAGGTTGATTTATGGCTGGGATGTGTCCTGAAGTAAAGGCTAACAAGAGCGACTCCCAGGAAAGACAGATAGACAAAAATAGACAGATATGGAGAAAACAATGTAAGAAACAATAACTACTTGTTTTCCTTGTGGTGACAACTTCCAAGAATGACACCAAACGAGGCAGGTTATGTGGCAATAGACAGATCAACAAACAGTATTTTCACCTTTCTCAAATTGCAGTCACGGAAAACTACTCTACGGAGCTGAAATCCACTTTAAAACATGAACGAGTAAGGTTCAACATAATATAGCAATAATAAACCACACTTCATCACCTCCACGGTAAGCCTATATATATTTTTTACTGTATATATCATCTACTTCCCATGAGAAAACAAATCATCCCCAGTGTTGAGCATTCAGCCACTCCTCAACTAACTTCCTTTGGCTACACAGACACACAGCACAACGGTAACTTTTATACTTTCTGTTTTTCTTGCAGGCTGAAGGTCACCACACACATTAGGGCTTCCGTGACCAACCCGTGAGAATGAGCACGTGATTTACACCCAATAGGTAATTAGACGAGTTAATTATCTGTCTCGTAAAAGTCAAAAAGAGTGACAGTTCCAAAGGTTATGAAATCCCCGTGAAAAACTAAAAACACAAAGTCAGCACGAGTAAATTACTACAACGAATTATGTCTTAAAATAAGGAAAAGCTGACTACTAAATCTTCCAAAAGGTCATGCTATCTCCTGGCCCTCATTGTCATCGTCCTCGTAGTTGTTTTCCATTTTATTTTCCTCCTCTTCATTCTTATGTCCCCTCTACTCCTTTTCCTCCTCCTCCTTCTCTTCCTCATCACCATTCAAGTCGTCATTTTCCTCTTGATTTTTATATTTTACCTCTTCCATTTCATCTTCATCCTAATCATACTTCCTCTACTCCTTTTCTTCCTCCACCTCCTCCTCATCTTTGTCCACTGTGTCTTTGTTTCTTCTTTTTAATACTCGTCATCATCTTCACGGTCCTTCCCATTCTCCTCTTCCTCCTATCATCTCCTCCTCCTCCTCCTCCTCCTCCTTCCCGTCTTAGTGCCCTTTCTCCTACACGTCGTTGTTTTCGTTGTCCTCCTCCTCCTCCTTCACCCTCTCCTGCCGTTATTTTCTTTTCCTGCAGTGGGTTACCTGTGTGTCCCTTAATGAGTTTCGCAGGTGCATTAATTCGCAGCCCTCGCACGCCCTGGACACTCCCGGCTCACCTGACACGCACCTGGCCTCGTAATTTCACGGCTGCAGGACGCCATTTCACGGTATGGGCGCCGTTTTTATCACTTCCTGCTGCTTCTTCATTATTATTTGTATTATTAACCATTCCCAAGGGAGGTAAAAAAAGAAGAGAAAGGGTTGCAGGTATAGGGAAAACTTAATTATCTCTCTATCTATCCATCTTTCTTTGTCTATCTGTCTGTTTATAAATGTTTTTAGGTGTGTCTGTCGATATCCCTGTCGATCTCTCTCTCTCTCTCTCTCTCTCTCTCTCTCTCTCTCTCTCTCTCTCTCTCTCTCTCTCTCTCTCTCTCTCTCTCTCTCTCTCTCTCTCTCTCTCTCTCTCTCTCTCTCTCTCTCTCTCTCTCGCACAAGAAGGATAGAAGGAGAGATAGATAGAGAGACGAATAAATAGATAGATGGAGAGGGAGCGAAAGACGAAGAGAAAGACATACGAACAGAAAGCAGGAATAACAGACAGCAAATAAAAGGATAAATGAACAGAGGAGGAAAAGGAAAAGAAGCAAAATTTATCCTCCCATCAGAAGCAAGTTTAATTTCACGACTCAACATATTTACATCAGGTTTTCTGGCAGCCTCTTCTTCCTCTCCTCTCCTTCCCCTTCTCCTCCTCCTCCTCCTCCCCTGCTATGCCTCACTCCCTCCGGCTCCCGCACCGCTTTCCTCCCTTCTCACCGCCTCCTCATCCTCGGCCTAAGTGCTTGCGGAGTCTAATTGGATGAATAATACAATCCTTTCAAGCAAATTTTCCCGAGAGCAACAGAAAAGCCGATCAAAAAGGAGGTATTTGCTCTTCAGAGGCATGTGTGTGTGTGTGTGTGTGTGTGTGTGTGTGTGTGTGTGTGTGTGTGTGTGTGTGTGTGTGTGTGTGTGTGTGTGTGTGTGATTAAGTTTTGGCATATTGCGTCGGTAGGTTTTCTTGGTGGGGCCTGGTGATGGCCCCAGCCCGTTGTGGCGCAGGCAAGTGTTTAGTGTGGCCCCATCTTGCTTGGCTCATGATGCCCCCCCGGATCTCATCCTTGATCCTCTTTTTGAGATAATCTATAGTCTGGGTAGACAGGTCTTCAGGACACCATATGGATAGTTTTAGTCCACTCGGCGATGGCTGAAAATTTGAACGCCGCGCCAGCACGCTGGCCACTCAGTCATTTGCATGTCAATATTGTTAATGCTTGTCTTTTCACTTACTGTGCCAGAAATTTGTTTCTGTAACTGGACTACAGTTGATCAAAGGTAATTTCTATGTTTTATTTACTATTAACTGATTTTATCTTGTTTTGAGTTGTTTGTTCGTTTTCGTCTATTTGTGTATTACGTGTTTTATACCAGATTACATTTCTATGGTTTATAATGTCTTTGCGAGAAATTATAAGTTTTATGTTTTTTTTTCAAATGTAATCTATGAAACTTTTAAGATATTATATGTTTCAAATTTTATGGAAACTGGTCAATAAACTATCAATCTATCTCTCTATCTGTGTGTGTGTGTGTGTGTGTGTGTGTGTGTGTGTGTGTGTGTGTGTGTGTGTGCGCGCGCGCGCACGCGCTCGGAGGACGCTCACTATCTATTCGATGTCGCTAGTAAGGAGGAGGAAGAGGAGAAAAATTTGGGTACTACAACAAAACTGCCAATGCTGCTCACGCCGATAGAGATGACTGTGACAATTATCGTAAAGTCTAGGATGAAAAAGAAAAGATTGGAATTTATGAATGTTGTAATTATTGCTTTGATTACTACCAGAATTCTATTAATTTCGGAGCGAGTGTATTCCTACTGTTCCATCACTGCGTGTGCGTGCGTTCGTGTGTGCTTGATGGTACAATAAAGTATGAAACTGCTTTCTCCTTAAAAGCGGATAGTATTCTCATAGTATTCTCATAGCAGTACTCTTCCGGCCATTGCACTGTTTCATGATACATGCCGAGCGAGAGTAGCGTATTCCTGAACTTCCATCACTTTTTTTCACACGACGTTCCAGGCTCACGAGCTTTTAACTTATTTTCTCTACAAAGTCGAATGGTGACTTGTCAAGGCATAATGCTGTGTATGCATGACCTTTATTTTTTTTCGGAATTTCTATTCTTGAAATACCTTGCTTTAGAAATTTAAGAGGGTATGATTTGCAAAGTCGTGTAAACCCAAGTTAAAAGTGTGTCACCCCAACACACCGAAGACACAGAATTACTGAGCGTATTCTTTCTCATTCAAGCGAGTTCTGCTGTTGTTATTATTGTTATATTATTGGTGATCTTTTTATATTTTTTTCCCATTACTGTTCCAATCATCATGGATAAAAAAACAACAGTAAAAATAACATCGGTGACAGAGAAAGTACATTCACTAGCCCTGGAATTAGTAGCAGGAAAACTCGTTGCGTTGTTAGCGGTGGCTGCGGCGATGGTTGTGGTAGTTGTGAACACAGCGGACACAGTCGTACCAGCGACACAATTGTCACTTGTCAGTAATGTTAAGGATGATCATACTTTCAAGAACTGATAATTATATTACAAAAAAGAAAGAAAATAATAACACTGGAAAAAAATAGTAAAGAAACGATGTAAGAAATAATAAAATGATGTTGATATTACTATTAATTATCACCATTATTATTACTATTATTATTATTATGATGATGATAATGATGATGATGATGATGATGACTATCATTATTATTATTATTATTATTATTATTATTATTATTATTATTATTATTATTATTATTATTATTATTATTATCATTATTACTATTAGTATTATTAGTGTTAGCATTATGAATATCATTATCAGTGTTGTTGTTCCTGTTGTACCATGTTTATTATTATAAGCCATTGTTATAATTATTATTATTATTATTATTATTATTATTATTATTATTATTATTATTATTATTATTATTATTATTATTATTATTATTTTTATATTTATTATAATCATTATCATTATCACTGATATTTTTTATCATTATTATTATGATTATTGTTATTATTATTATTATTATTATTATTATTATTATTATTATTATTATTATTATTATTATTATTATTATTATTACTATTATTATTATTGTCATTATTAGTATTAGTATTATTATAGCTCTTATTGATGTTGTTATAGTTCTTAAAACTGATATTATTATGAAGAATTAATCATGAAGGATAATTGATCACTGACAATCAGTGCGACTATTTAAAATAATGCCGCCTTTGCTTCGAGAGCAGACCATGAGTGCCTCCACTGGGAGCCAGAGGGGTCGTCAAGGGCTCGTCCCTGATCACGGTGCTTCCTTTGATACATGATTTAAGGAATTCCAGCGTTGTCCTCGGCGGTCGCTTGCCATCTCCGAATACTCTTGTTGGTACCTTTACTGTTACCGCGGTTAATTTTCTCACTACTATTAGATACTGATACAGATACACTATTATAACTAACCACAATAACATTATTCAACAAAACTAAACGCAGAGATATTTGATGTCTACGGACCAAAGTTTTTATTTTGTTTGGTTGTTTCTATATCTTTTTTTTTTTTTTAATATTTGTTTTGCTGCTTATTACAACGTCACCATAATTATCTGGGTTTTCTTATACAAAGCATTATTTTTATCTTTCGTTTGATCACTTTAAAAATTTTCTTTGATTATTATTTTCATTTTACAGCTTGTTACAAGGCCATGACAGGCGTCGGCGGGAGAGCACTGTAATAGGAATGGCGGGTCAGGTGTGGAGTTAAACACAACTCCTCGCTGCTCACTCTGATTACTCCGCCTTTTTGGCTCTCTTCTCGGCCTGCGGTGACTGCTGAACATCTCGCTTGCTTCCCCCCACCCCCATCCCCCTCCCTCATTTGCCTGCGCCTCTCAGTTGCCCGCTGCTCGGCCTCCACCATTTCAACACTCACCCACTCGGGTTTCTGCTCCTTTCTCTCCTCCTCTCGTCTCTTACTGTCCCTCTCCTTTTCCTCTCACAGCAGGTGGTCTCGGTTTTCAGTATACCTCTTCCATTCCTGCTCTTCACGGATCTGTTCCTGTTTCTGCTTCTCCTTCTCTTTCTCATGCATCCACTGTTTGTGCTCCCTCTCCTGCTCCTCCCTAGCGTCCTCATTCTCATCCTCCTTCGAGTACCGAGCTCCTTTCCTTTTCTTTCATGGCGACGTCGATAACTCCAATACAACCGATCGGTTCTACTCTTTTTCCACTCCAGCTCTTTTTCCTCATTCTTCTTGGGGCGCTTCTCATGCTCCTATTCTTTCTTCCTTTTTGTTTTTGGTGGGGCCTTTCGCCCGCCCTCCATCTGTGAGCTTTTTCCTGAAGCAGTTTGTGCATCCAGCCTTTTCCACAGTTCACATATTTTTTTGCTACCCACTTTTCGTGCGGTCTGCCCGTCCTCGCCCCGTTGAGCTTTCTTCCTGAAGCACTTGGTTAATCTAGGTTTGCCACAATCCTCCGTCATCCACGACTCCTGCTACAGGCACTTCTACTCCCGTTCATTCAGGAGCCTGAGGCAGCCTGCAGCGCTTGGAGTCAGGGCTGGCGCCACTTAGATGCCCTTCCAGTTTTTACTATCCACTGCATTTTTTTCTGTTGCTCACAAGCTTTACACCTCTCTATCGTACTCTCTGTCTCCCCTTCAACCCTCTTGGGTCTTGAACAGGTGCCCATAGGCTCAGATAAAAGGTCCCACAACAACTCTTTTCACCATCTCAGCAGCTCCAACTTCCTTATCACCTTGGTACAACTTTAAAATTTTGCAGCCAGCGGGGCTGTACGGGTTAATAACAACACATGCTATCTATGCTATATGTTATCAGTCCACCTCAACATTCTACACACAAAAAACTAAAAACAATATTATAATAACAGTAAGGAAGGAAATATTGCTCACAAGGAAATGTGGCATAAAAGGTGGCGGCGATTTTTTTTTTACTTACTCTTGAAAACAAACTGATATGAGTAAAATAAAATGTTTTCCTCTCTCTCTCTCTCTCTCTCTCTCTCTCTCTCTCTCTCTCTCTCTCTCTCTCTCTCTCTCTCTCTCTCTCTCTCTCTCTCTCTCTCTCTCTCTCTCTCTCTCTCTCTCTCTCTCTCTCTCTCTCTCTCTCCACCCTTCCACCCGGTCATTCTTCCACCCTTCTCCTGTCTTTTTATAAATGCACGTCTCTTTCCCCTTCTTATCGTGTTCTTTGTCCTCGCCCCTTCTTTCATGAGTCTCCCTTCCATCTCATCCCGTGACCGGGGAGCGCTCTCTCTCTCTCTCTCTCTCTCTCTCTCTCTCTCTCTCTCTCTCTCTCTCTCTCTCTCTCTCTCTCTCTCTCTCTCTCTCTCTCTCTCTCTCTGTATATATGTTTCGTAACTGTGACTTTCTTACATATTTCCTCTCATCTTTGTCTCTCGTTCTCTCTCCTCTTTAATATTGCTTCTCTGGGTATCTATCTCCACCTGTCCGTCCGTCTGTCTGTCAGTTGCTCTCTCTACCTGTCCATATGTATTTGCCTGCATGTCTTTCCGATGGTCTGACTTGCTGCTCTCTCTCTCTCTCTCTCTCTCTCTCTCTCTCTCTCTCTCTCTCTCTCTCTCTCTCTCTCTCTCTCTCTCTCTCTCTCTCTCTCTCTCTCTCTCTCTCACACACACACACACACACACACACACACACACACACACACACACACACACACACACAAACACACACACACACACACTCCTTACGAATCATCTTCTTTCGGCTTTCATTACGTCATGACCTCGTGACCTCCTCCTCCTCCTCGTCCTCCTCCTCCTTTCGTGTCACTGGGAGGAGGAGGAGAAGGGCTGCCTTTTGGAGGGACAGTGAAAGTTGGGGGTGAGTTTGCAGGTTAGTTATGAGGCGCCGGGCGTGGCAAGTAGTGGAGGAGGAGGAGGAGAATGTTGGGAATGACATGAAAAAAAAGAGAGGAAGGTCTAGTGATGGTACAGAATAAAGTTATTGTGCACCTTTTCGTGTCTCTCTCTCTCTCTCTCTCTCTCTCTCTCTCTCTCTCTCTCTCTCTCTCTCTCTCTCTCTCTGTCATTCTAAAGTCTGAAGAGATGGACTGACAGTCCCGTTCTTATTTAAGACGTATTGTCTAAACATACCGTGTGTGTGTGTGTGTGTGTGTGTGTGTGTGTGTGTGCTTGCGTGCGTGTGTATATGTGTGTGTGTGTGTGTGTGTGTGTGTGTGTGTGTGTGTGTGTGTGTGTGTGTGTGTGTGTGTGTGTGAATGCGCTGTAATTCCATATTACGCAACGATCTCGTCAAACAAAATAAATGTAGTTCGGCTACTCCCGCCCACGAACAAACATATATTTAGCATACCTTCATGCAGGTACATATGAGCGCACACAGGCTTTTTGCAAAAATATTTTGATATGAATGAATAAAACAACAACAAAATAATAATGATAAAGGCATCAACATATGACAAAAATGTTTCTGGTGTTTGACCTATACTTAAATAAGCATACAGAGAAGACGAAAACAAACACAAGGGCAGTTTGAGTAATGATGAAAGACTAAAAAAGCGAGTCAACAACTTTTATGGAGGATAGATGAAATTACAACTGAATAATCTTCGCAAATGTATGACATCGAGATGAAGAATAGACGGAAATAACTATAATCTGTCGCAATATAAATTCAGACGACAGCAAAAAAGTATCAGAAAAAGAACGAGTAATAAAGATGTTAGGAAACCCGGCTCACAAAGTTAATAATTCATCGTACAATCTTTTATCGAATATAGTCGTGCACGTCTGTCGAAAGCATGTATAAGAGTGTAAGTTTACATATAACAAAAGGTTTTAAAGTGAAAGAATGTACGGAGATTGCAATATTTTTTTTTTACGAATAAAAGACAATTAACTCAAATCGCTTAAGTAATCCACACACACACACACACACACACACACACACACACACACACACACACACACACACACACACACACACATACACCACTGGCTTATTAATTTCATATCATTCCAAAGTAGAACAAACAAATAAACACAAATTCAACCACCGTTTTGCCAATGACCCAAAACCACACCGACAACTACCAGCGCTGCATCCTATAAATCTTTTAGCAGTGACATCAGCAGCAACAAGAATAGCAACAACTAAAGAAGACAATAAAATATGACATTATTATTACTACTATAGGTACTACTACTACTACTACTACTACTATTGATGATAATAATAGTAATAATAATAATGATAACAACAAACACGAGCAATAAGAATAACAACATGGACAGCACGCAACAAAGGGTAGGGCAACGACAACAACAATAATGATACTTTCACCGTGACTCCCAACAAACATAAATCAAGACGGAACATTCTCCCTTACCATAACCATCAGCACCACCTCCATCAACATCACCTCCACTCCCCACCCACCCCAACCACCACCACCACCACCACCTCCACTCCAGCAACAAGCACCTCTTTCTCGCGCACCCAAGGGCGGCCGCCTCCCGAGGGCCTCACCTGCTCAAACACCTGTCACTTTTAATTAGCCGTGTGACACCTGGAACGCTTCTGGGATTTACCAAAAACATATTACAGACCAGGACTTGCGCTCTCTCTCTCTCTCTCTCTCTCTCTCTCTCTCTCTCTCTCTCTCTCTCTCTCTCTCTCTCTCTCTCTCTCTCTCACACCCACACACACACACACACACACACACGTACGTACACACGATCTCTGAGCCCTCCGCCCCTTCGACAAATTGGGCGCAAGATACGAATGTCTTCACTATACAGCAGCGGCGGTCATTGTTTATTCCTCTCCGATAACGTAGACGCCGCCGACAACACACACACACACACACACACACACATACACACACACACACACACACACACACACACACACACACGGGTCGGGCAGACGGACAACGACAGAAGTACAAATAAATAAACGCCTTATCGTATCAGGAGAACTTTAACGGCGACCATTCTATAATTGGGTACAGCATTATTCTCTCTCTCTCTCTCTCTCTCTCTCTCTCTCTCTCTCTCTCTCTCTCTCTCTCTCTCTCTCCCTAGCTTCCTGGTTCCCACACACTAATCTCCTCACGGTCTTCCACTTGTCATCGAAGTCCTTATCCCGCGATCTTAAGCAGACCAGTTTTTGTATATATTTTCCTAAAGTGTTATTTTTTCCCCCCTCTTCATTTCATGCACCTTCTCTCTCTCGTTTACCTTCCCTTTCATTTTCTTGTTATTGTAATTTTTCCCATTATCATTTTTCTTTCCTTTTCCATTTTCTTAATTTTTCTTCTATGATTCTCTGCGGCCTCGTTGCTAGCCTTTTCCCATTTCCTTTCTTCTTCTTTTTCTTTTTTTGCTATTGCACTTGTTCATCTTCTTCTCGTTCTTCTTCTTGTTCTTATTCTCCTTTTTTCAATTTCTTCATCTGTATTCTTACTTCTCTTTCTTTCTTTTCCTTTTCTCTTTCTTTTCCATGTTATTCTTTTCCTTCTTCCTCTCCTTATGTCTCTTGTTCTTCTTCTTATTTTATTTCTTCTCCTCCTCCAGAAAGGCTCGCCGTTGATACCTTATAGGCGTTGCACCGGAGGCAGGAGAGAAAGAGAAAGATGACGGGTGCTGCAGGCGGGCGGCGGGCGGGCGGTTGAATGGTTCCTTCCCCGCTGCCCTTTGCTCAGCTAATGTATGCAAGGCGCTGAGAGATCTGGGCCTCCATAAGGGTACTCGACGGGGCCCGATAGGTTTGTGCGGTGCGAGTCATTAATTAGGAATGTTTATGGGCGTCGTGTCTCTGTTCACCTCGCGATGGTGGGATATGTCTAGGGGTCCCGCTTCTTCCATCCCTCCTTCCCTCCTTACCTCCTTCCCTCCCTCCCTCAACCATCGCCGCCTCGCTACCGGGTTCGCTCGTAAAGTTTTTGAGGCGCCCCCCTTCCTTCCTTTGTTTGTTTGTGTTCCTTCGTCTGCTGTCTGGCCCGAGGTCCGTTAGTTCGGCTGGGTCCTTCTTCATTATGTAACCTGCCGAAGGACTGTTAGCTTTTGATTTTTATGTCCTGCACTACCGTTATTCTGAGGTGTGTTTCATCTCCTGCTGGTTTTTTTGCGTTTTCTTTATCTCCTTCCTCATCATCATCATCATCTTTTTCTTCTTCTTCATCATCACCTTTTTTATGTTCTTCTTTTCTCCTTTTTTTTTATTTTTACCTGTATCGCTTTGTATCACTTCGTAGGTCTTCCTCCTGTGTTTCGTCTCCTGCTGTTTTTTTGGAGTTCTCTTTATCTCCTTCATCATCATCATCATCTTCTTTTCCTTCTTATTCATCATCACCTTTTTTATGTTCTTATCTCTTTTTTTTTTTTTTTACCTGTATCGCTTTGTATTACTTTGTAGGTCCTCCTCCTTTTGATCCTCTCTGTTGATTATCTAAACACTTAACTTTTAGATGGCATTACACATGTTATCTTTCCTCACGTGATCGTATACTAATAACTGATTTCACGAGCATTCTTAAACTATAGTCCCAAGTTGAGGATATATTAAACAAGTTGCATTTTCATTCCTTCACTTCTTTTTGCAGTTAATGAATGAGCTTGAGACAGAAACAAGTATAAATTCACACCAAAATGTCCTTCGTTATAGAAAACATATTACGGAACTTATAAATATCGTTCCCTAATATGTTTATCAGTCTCTCTCTCTCTCTCTCTCTCTCTCTCTCTCTCTCTCTCTCTCTCTCTCTCTCTCTCTCTCTCTCTCTCTCACACACACACACACACATACTCTTTCTCCCTCTCTCCACACCCCCCCTTCCCGTGCCGACACCCACACAACAACAACATCACACACAGACACAGTTAGATATACAACCACCAGCTCGCCGCGGTCTGCCTTACACTACTCCTCCCTCATCGTAGCTGTATTTCATTCGCGCAGCTAATGGTGAGTATTGTCGCTGTTTGCCATTGTTATCGTTCACACTATTGAGCGGAGGTGAGCGCGGTGTAGTAAGCCCAATCTCCTTCTTCAGTGCCAAAGGGTGTGGGGCAAGGGAGGATGTGCGGGGAAAGACGAATATACGGGTAGGGTGAGAGGGTGGAGTTAAGTAAATGGATGAGAGAGAGAGAGAGAGAGAGAGAGAGAGAGAGAGAGAGAGAGAGAGAGAGAGAGAGAGAGAGCGACCAAATGAGACGTGGAAAAACAAAAGGAGATACCATTTCCTCTCTCTCTCTCTCTCTCTCTCTCTCTCTCTCTCTCTCTCTCTCTCTCTCTCTCTCTCTCTCTCTCACACACACACACACACACACACACACACACACACACACACACAGAAAGGACCCAAAGCAAGAGCATTCACTGAAATTAGAGATGCTGTGTAATTCAGAAGTGGTTAAGGAGGAGGAGGAGGAGGAGGAGGAGGAAGAGGCCAGTCCTTGGTACCATTGTGGGAGAGCAAGCGATGTGAAGGGTTCGGTAAGGTGGTGGTGGTGGTGGTGGTTGTGACGTGCCCTGTGGTATACACGGAAGAGTTTTCTGATTGCTTAGAATCTTGCCTTATTGTATGTGTGTGTGTGTGTGTGTGTCTCTCTCTCTCTCTCTCTCTCTCTCTCTCTCTCTCTCTCTCTCTCTCTCTCTCTCTCTCTCTCTCTCTCTCTCTCTCTCTCTCTCTCTCTCTCTCAGTTTAATCATTAATTGGACCCGTTCCCTTCACCCACCACTACACACCTAGGCTTCGTTCACCATTTCTCCATTACCTTGACCAGCATCACACACCGTCACTATTTCACCTCAAAATTACTTACTTACACACCACAACCTTCTATTAACCAATTTTCACCCTCACCATAATCTTGACTCACTCTCTACCCCACCCCACTGACGCACATCTTGTCCTCCACACCCCACACAATCTTCACGCACGCAGGACCCCTTCCGAACCTACAAATACCAGCATCACAGATAGATAGATAGATAGATATTTATTAATAGATACCAAAAATGTACATAAAACAAAAAACAAACACAAATTTAAAATGTTTAAATTTGTTAATATCGTTACATTTCTAATTTGTAGTCCATTTCACATTTCAGCACTTCCTTAATTTATATAATCGCTAATATAAATACATAGTGTCGTTACTGGCGTAATATACTAAAAAAATTAAAAAAAAATTATTAATTTTTTAATAATTTTAATAATTATATGAAATATCTTAAAATAAATAAAATAACATAAAAATAAAAAAAAAAACAGAGGGGAACCTAAAGAGAAAGATCTCTAAATAAAAATACTAAAAATTAAAATGTTAATAGCCTTAAGAAAAGACCTACTCTAAGAAAAAAAAAAAAAAGAAAAAAAAAACCTAAAGAAAAGGAACGTTAAAAAAAAAAAAATAAAAAAAAAGCAGAACAAATAAAAGCCTGACTAAAGGCATGATTACACAAACACAAACAGACTATGATAGAACAATGACTTACCACTGAAAAAAGACAGACTTACAGAACTAAGACAATAAACGAAAGACAGTTTCAATGCAAATATTGACATCAAAAAAACCATGACCATGACTCCAGTGGAAGAGACAACAAATGATATATGTAAAGAAAATGAACAATTCTTGCTGCGACATGTGCATCTTTTGTCATAAGCTCCTGCCATGTTGCAAAGTGGTGGTGTTCTCGCAACGTCACTATTTCATCTTAAAACTACTTACTTATACACACCACAAACTACCACCAACCAAGTCCCCCGGTCACCATAATCCTGACACACCCTTTTTCCCTACCCCACCAACGCCCATCTCACACAGTCTCACGCAGGCCTCACAGTCGCACGCACAGCCCCTTTTCGAACCCACAAACACCATCCCACGAGCCCAAGTGTCCTGACTGACTTCCCCTCCACCTCCCCGCCCCCTGCGTGTGACCCGAGGGCTTCGCAGGTCACGCAGGAAGGACGGGACACACTCCATCACGGCCCAGCAGGATTTAAGGACCCTAATTACAGGTTACGCGGGATAGGTCACCTGCTTGCATAATTCACACCTGTTTGATCTTCGCTTGATATCCGCAGTTAATTAACGTGCGTGACACTCACCTGTATCGCCTAATTAAGACGTAAGCGATGTGCACATCTGACGCTTCTCTGATTAGTGTGAGAATTTGGCTCTTCAGAAACTGGTTACGTGTACTAATGATTCAGGGGACAGGTGTTCAGGAAGCAATTAAATGCACCTGTTACCTGGTCATCTCATCAAGCGCCAACAGGTGTGGAGTCTTGATGAAGGGGGAGTGTATGGGTGAAGGAAATTATGGCGGATGTTCGGAGGGGTAGGAAGGACAGGGGAGTGAAGGGTGACTGAAGGGGGATAGGTGAGGGCTGAGGGAAAAAAAGTGAAGGGCAGAAGAGAAGGGGTTATGAAGGAGGGTCTAAATAAAGGTAGGGAGGAGATGGGTGACTGAAAACAATGGGGGAGGTCAAGGGAAGAAAGTGAGGGGTAGAACTGAGTAGAGGTGAGGAAAGTGCATTGGACATGAGATGGGGTGTAACGGGAAGAGAATGGGAGCAGGTGATGAGTGAGGAAAAGATAGGACCGAGGAAGAAGAGAATGTGGCCAAGGGTAGGGGAGATGAGAAGATGAGAGGAAAAGAAAAAGAAAGGGGAGAATGTGGGGAAGGTAAAAAAGCTGGGGAGGTGAGAGAGAGAGGGGAGAGATAAGAAAGAAAAAGGGGAGAATGTGGGGAGGAAAAGAAAGCTGGAGGGGAGGGAGGTAAAGGTGGGGAAGAGGAGGAAGGGGGATAATATGAGTAGGGTAAGGGAGCAGGGGAGCAGAGAAGGGGGAGGAAGATAAGAAAAAGGAAGGGGAGAGAGTTGGGAGGGTAAGGGAGGGATTAATAGAGAGGAGAAGGAAGGGGGAGGGGAGGAGTGGGAGCTGAGAGAGGTTAGAGAGGGAAAGATAAGAAAGAAAAAGGGGAGAATGTGGGGAGGGAAAGGGAGCTGGGGAGGTAAGGAGGGAGGAGGAAGGGGAGAATGCTCCGATAATTATACGGAACGATAATTACATATTTTGGAGAGATGAATGATGCAACCAGTGAAGGGAGGAGTGGGGGGGAGGGGAGAGGCTGGGAGGGGGAGGGGGAGGGGTGAAGTGAAGCCCGGTGAAGGCCTTTGTCTGGGAACTCTGGACTTACTAAGGCAAGGAGAGGGGGAGGGAGGGAGGGAGGGAGAGAGGGAGGGAAGGAGGAAAGAAACGGTGAGGGTGGGCAGGTGGGGAGGTGGGGACTCTGGGTACATTTCGGTGAGGGTTGAGTAGGGAGGGAGAGACGAGGTGACGAGGAGAGGGAAAGAGAAGGGAGGGGGTGAGAAGGGAGAGAAGGGAGGGGCTGACGAGTGGAGGGGGTGAGGAGGGAGGTCAGAGAAGGGGTGAGGAGTGAAGGGAGAAATGCTGAGAAGGGAAGAGATTGGAAAAGAAAGGGGAAAAAATAAGTAGCGATCGTGAGGGGAGAAGGGACTGAGAGGAGAAGGGAAGTACATATTGAGAAGGTGGAAATGAAGGGAATTAAGAGTGAGTAAGGGTGAAGATAAGGAAGATAAAAGAGGAAAGATGCGAGGAATGAAGAATGAAATGAAGGATGAAGGGTGACTGAAGGGGGATGGGTGAGGGCTAAGGGAAAAAAAAGTGAAGGGCAGAAGAGAAAGGGTGATGAAGGAGGGTCTAAGGAAAGGTAGGGAGGAGATGGGTGACTGAAAGCAATGGGGGAGGTCAAGGGTAGAAAGTGAGGGGTAGAATTGAGTAGAGGTGAGGAAAGTGCATTGGACATACGAAAAGAGAACTGAGAAGGAAAAAAAGGAGTAAAGAAGGTTGAGAGGAGAGAAAAAAAAGTGCTGAAGAGGAAAAGTGAAGGAGAAAAAGGGTAAGATATGAGAGGTAACGAAACTCTACCGGCAAAGGTTCTCTGATTTTTGTCTTTCTCCCTCTGACCTTTTTCAATAATTCACTTCGTCGTCTCCATTTCCGAGTCTCGACATTTCACCTATTTCTTCCTTGTTTTCTTTTTTTTTTTATGTCGTGTTCTCTAAAGCAACCCTCCTTTTTTTCTTTTCTTGTTTTTTGTTTTTGTTCTTGTTCTACTTGTTCTTTTCTTTTACTTTTCTCTTTGTTCTTTTTTTCTTCTCTTTTCTTCTTCTTCTTCTTTTTCTTCTTCTTCTTTTTTTTTCTTCCCTCACGTCCTCCTCCTCGTCCTCCTTCTTCTTCTCCTCCTCCTCCTCCCTTCCTGCCATCCATCATTCGTGCTCTTCAGTGACTTTCTTTGCGGTATATCTAACGGTGTCTTAATTATATATCTTTATTTTTGGTCTTTTCTTACCTAGCGTTAATTTCCTCTTTTTTTCATACATTTCATTTCCTCCGTCTTATTATTTTCTCCGGTCCTTTCTCTCTCTCTCTCTCTCTCTCTCTCTCTCTCTCTCTCTCTCTCTCTCTCATTGCATTATCATCAGACTGTTTTGCTTCTCTCACTTTTCTTTCTCCCTTTCCTGCGTCTCAAACCCTCCCTTCCCCCTTCGCCCTTTTTCTCCCTCCCTCCCCCCTTCCCTCCACCCTTCCGACCCCCCCCCGGCATCATGGCGGCCCCGGAGGTGTTTTTGAAGGGCGCCTAACAAGCAGAACCATCCGCTTATAATGAGGCTGGAGGTAATGAGCTTCCGCGGCCCTCATGACCCTCCCCTTCCCCTCATGGCTCGTAGCGGCCCCTCATGACCCTGCATTCTCTTTCTGTCCCCTCGGTGTCCCCTAATGGCTCTCAGGCACCTCCTTACCTTCCCCTCAAAAAAATATCTCATGACAAACTTTTTTTTCGGATTTTCTTCTGTTTTTCGTAGGCACAACGGGATCTCTGCCTTTCTTTTTTGTCCTCTCAAGATGCAACATTCTCTTCCTGTCCCCTCGGTGTCGTCTATTGGCTCTCACACACCTCCTCATCTTATTTTTGCGATGTATCTCAAGACACACCATTCTCTGCATCTTCGTTTTCTATTTCGTAGGCACACAACTTGATAACTGCTTTCCCTTCTCTTCCTCTCATGATCCTATACTGTCTTTTAATCCCCTCACACCTCTTCATCTCACATCAAAATATATCTCATGACCTTTACCTTTCTCTGTATTTTCGTGAGTATCTTGTGTTTTTCTTAGGCACAGCATGATGACTACCTTCCCTTCTCTTGTCGTCACTCATGATCTTACTCTTTGTTTCCATTCCTTCACAACCAATCGCTTACCCCTCAAAAGTTATCTCATGAACTATATCTCTCTAAGCATTTTTTTTTCTCTATCATGATTTGTTTTTATTTTTCGTAGTCCATCACTTTCCTCCAAGTCTGTCATCGTTCCCTCAGTGTCTTCTAATGCCCTCATCCGCCCTTCACATTCCCCTTAAAGGCTCTCTAATGATCTATACCTTCTTAACCCGTCCGCTGCGATTGGCACGGATTCGGCTTTCACTGGTAGCCAGGTAACATAAAGTCTCAGGTCTTTCTCTGCCTCTGTGGTGGATAGTGGAGTGTTTCCCATGTGGTATTGGTATGCTGGATATCCTCTCCCAAGGTACAGGACTTTACATTTTTCCTCATTGAATTGTAGCAGCCACTTTTTGTTCCATTCCTGTACCTTGGTGATGTCTTCTTGTAGGAAATCCGCGGTCAAGGAGTTAATTAAGCATTTTCATTATTATTATATTTTCTGTCGTCTTTATACATGACACCTGCCTATCCCCCCTGCCCCCTTGACGGTCACTTTCTCTCAGTTCAGTTACAACAAGTGAATGACTGCTTTCCTAATGGTTCCTTTTCTAATGACTAAATGGTTATTGCATCTCATACGTATAGTCAATACATATATCCATTGCTCTCAGTTCCGAATGATCTTAAATACGATTTTCATTACAACTCTATAAAAAATATAAAAAAACATGGCATAAACATAAAAATTCATATAAAGTTCATACATATTCATCCACTTATTGTTTTTTTTAGTTCCAAATGTTCTTGTATATGACTTTCAGTGTATACTCTTAAAAAAATTGTCCTAAGATAGATAGAGGTACAATAACATTTTAATTCGATTCTTTATTTTTTGGCAAGTTTTCAATCCTCCCCTTCTATTTCTTCGGTGTCGGTGCTCCAACTTTCTCGAAACTCCTCCCATTTTCATTTCTTTCTTCGGAAATAAAACAAACAAAACTCATTCCAATTCCTTCTGCATTTTTTCCTCCCCAGCAAACTCCGAACAGAAATTTAGAACCTTTCACGACATTTTCTTGCATATATTCTTTTTCCTCCTAGTTTCTCTCTCTCTCTCTCTCTCTCTCTCTCTCTCTCTCTCTCTCTCTCTCTCTCTCTCTCTCTCTCTCTCTCTCTCTCTCTCTCTCTCTCTCTCTCTCTCTCTCTCTCTCTCCCCGTACCTTCCCGTCACTACCCTTCTCCCTCCCACTCCCTTCCCTCCCTGACCATTCCCTGATGACGGGCCGTGAAAGATCATGAATAAGCCATGAATAAGGGAGGAATTATTCATCGGTGGAGGTCAGGAGCCGGACACGTTAAGAGAGAATTCATAAAACTGTCAAGCGGATGTGGGCGGGAGAATATGCGGACGCGGATGACCTGGCTGGGTACGAGTGTGTGGGTGTGTGGAGCAGATCGGGTGGGAACTATGTGTGTGTGGATATCTGGACGACTGGAAGAGAGAAAGTATGTTTGAAGTGGCGATGTGGAATGACAGATAATGTATGTGGAGCTGATCGGCGTGTGTGGATTTCAGAGAGGGTGGAGGATGAAAGGCATGTTTGAAGTGGTGATGTGGATGCCATAATTTGGACTGAGGTTGAGTGGGATGTGGATATGTGGAACTGAAAGAAAACTCTGCGGATAATAACTTCGGAAAGCCTTTAACGAGGTGGTTGTAAGAAGTTTTAAGGGTGGAGGATGAAAGGCCTGTTTGAAGTGGAGATGTGGATGCCATAATTTGGACTGAGGTTAAGTGGGATGTGGATATGTGGAAATGAAATGAAACTGCGGATAATAATTTCGGAAAGCCTTTAACGAGGTGGTTGTAAGAAGTTGTAGGAGGTGGAGTGGATATATTAAGTGGCGATAGGGGTGCTGAAAAAGAATTGAGATTGAATGGGATGTGGATTTGTGGGACTTCAATGAAACTCCCCGGATAAGGTTTTCTGAATGGCTGTAAGATGTGGTTGCAAGAAGTTATCGGAGGTGGTGTGGATGCCTCAAGTGGATCGGGGTCAAGCAGGGTGCAATGTTAATGGTGTTATGAGGTTATGAGGAGTTTAGGTGTTGGTGTGGCTGAGGGTGTGGTCTTGTGGGTACTGAGGGTGGCAGCGGTGGCGTGGGTGTGGTCAACTGAGAGTGAAAGTGGATGTATAAGTCAGTTTGGGAGTGAGAGGAGGGGAATGTTTGGGCATGTGTGTGTGTGCGTGTGCGTGTGTGTGTAGGGGGGGGGCGTGTTAGAGGCGCGGGGGTGGGTGTGGCTGGTCCGTGAGGGGGGCGGGAGATGGGAGGGGTGGGTGGGGTCATCGTTCTTACCTGAAAGAACATAAGGTGACTAGCAACTCTCTTGTCCTCACCCCCGTTACCGGAGAGAGAGAGAGAGAGAGAGAGAGAGAGAGAGAGAGAGAGAGAGAGAGAGAGAGAGTAAAATAATTAGCAAAACTTCTAATGTAGCACAGCAAATACATATAATCTTTAACAACTAAACCGAGAATAAAAGGAACATGTGCGAAAAAATTACCCGCACACAAGAGCATCGAGAGCGAGCGACAATTAGATAGAAATTAAGAACCGTGAATGCAAATTAATTGGAAGAAAAGAGAAAGTTAGAGAGAGAGAGAGAGAGAGAGAGAGAGAGAGAGAGAGAGAGAGAGAGAGAGAGAGAGAGAGAGAGAGAGAGAGAGAGAGAGAGAGAGAGAGAGAGAGAGAGAATAAACCACTGACACATATATAATTATACCTACAGAGAGGGCGTACCACTAACCTCTCCCCAACCCAACAAACAAATAACAGAAAAAAATGAATATCCGATTGTGGAAAATGCAACTCATAAAACACCAATTTAACCAGAAAGAAACCTGTCTAAGAGAATCAACAATATTTTCCTGTTTTTCATGGCGGCTCAAGTTCCGTATTAGAGGCGAAAAACACATTAAGAATACACAGGAAAATAAACGATCGTATGAATATAAAACCAAAAGAAAATTTCACACACATACACACACACACGCACTAAGTAACACACACAACATGACATCACCGCAACATACACGCTTCAACATTCTATTTCTTTCTTGTTTTCTCCGTCCGACTCTTTAAAAAGCTGTGTGTTCGGCGGCGTCTACGTGCGGTCTTACATTGCCTCCAGCCACTGCAGAACTGAGGGCAATTGGTCACCATTACCATGTGTCATAACCCGGTGCGGCTATGCGTGTCGGGGGTAGCGGAGAGGGACGGAAGGAGGGAGGGACGGAGGGAGGTGCATGGTGGTGACGGTGGCGAGAAAAGGGAGAGGCGATGCGCGGTGGGGAAGAGAATGTTCGTGATGATTATGTTTGAGTAAATGATGGGAAGGAAACGTGCTTATTGTCACTTCCAACCTTGCCTGACGTAGACTTTTCTCTCTTACTTTTATTTCTTATCATCGTGTGTCTTCAAAAGGGGAAGCAGAAGGAGCAAGATGGGTTCAGAAAACTCAATGGATAAGTAACAGCCCTTGCCTATTGTCACTTCCATCCTGTCTTGACGCACACTTTTCCTTCATGCTATTTTCTTATCATCGTGTTTCCAAAGGGGAGTGAGAGTAGGACAAGCATAATGGGTTCAGTGGACTCAAAGGTTAAATTACAGTACATGCTTATTGTCACTTCCAACCTTGCTTAACGAACACATTTTCTCATTGCTTTTGCCCCTCTTATCACGGTCTGCCGGCAAGGGGAGAGAGGATGCACGGCGGTTGCAGAGGACGTAGGGAGGTGAGGTACGTACGACAAGGGTGTGGTTAGGGTGTGAGGTGCGTGAATGTCTGGGGTGAGGGTGTGCGGTTATGCCTGTGAGTAATAAGAATAAGAAGGGTGTGTAGGTCAGGCCGGAGGGTAGGGTCATATTCATAAACATTGCGGCGCCCAAGCAAACATATTCGGCAAGGCTTTCGTAGGAGTTTTGAGCATTGCCAGGGGTAGTTTTATGACCCTGGTAGTAGTTTGACCATTCTCCTGAACCATGAGCGTGAAAAAAACACTAATTAGAACCCGATAATCCCCTTTTCGGCTTCTGGAACTAGTTGACGTGAGAAGCGAAAGACAGATATAAGGTTAAGGTAGAGAAAACGGGACAGAAGGTGACGGTGGTTTGATAGTGTTAAAAAATGGCGTGTGATGGTGAGGAAGAAGAAAAGTAGTGTGGTTTGGGTTAAGAAATATCAAGAGGAGTGTCAGGAGGATCAGAGTGGAATGGGAGGACTACAGAACGGAGTAGGAGGGGCACGTGGAGGCTACAAGTTAACCACAGCCACGTGCCATCTCCATCAGCTACACCACCACACCACTCCTCTTCCTCCTTCTCCTCCTCCTCCTCATCCCTCCCCCTCAGCGCCATCAACACCGTCACGGCTTCGGGGGCTCCACACTAACGCCTTCATCACCCACCCACCTCGCCTCCATAATTTGCTTTGTGATCCTCGCAGCGTCGCGAATCCAGTGACAGGTCCGCCTCGCCGCGTGCAGGTCCTTTATTATTCACAGCAAAGTGTGAATACTGTATTTCAGCGCCGACGAGATTTATCCCTCCCTCGCTGAGCGCATATATTATAATGAAAACAAATTGAGGGGGATTTGTCGTGTAATGTCTCTTTGGAGGTATCACTGTCTGACGCAAGCCGCAAGACGTGGTAATCCATTAACTCGCTTTATGGTCATTGTGGGCGAGTTTCCCGAGAGTGGTGAGAGGCGAGTGGGCGAGGCGTGCCGGGGGTAAATATTGCAAGGCTCCTCCGTGGCGTGTGCATCCTCCGGCCAGCCACTCACCCACAGGCACTTACCCGCCCCGGCACACGCCCCTGAGCACACACCGCTGCCCCCTCCCTGCCACACCGTCCACAACACACACGTTCAGCTGGACAGGTCTGGTTGCGTGGTAGAGATTGGGTGACTCTCCGGCCTTGCTCACTTTCTGGTTGAATATTCCTTCTTCTCTTGGAATGTTCCTTTCACATTTACGTCTAGCAAAGAGTTGAGCTCAATTCAGTGACGCCAAATAAAATAAAAAATGTCCTCTTACGTTCTTCTTATAAGCGACCAGAATCTTCGTCACCAAAACACGGCGAGATATTTTTTTAACGTTTAACAGTAACGGCGTAATTACTTATCAGGAAAAATACAGTGCAGACAACTAACCTTGCAACTGATGACCTGTCTGGCGCATGATGATATCTTTTATATACGAAGCAGTATTAATTTCTTTTCCTTTAGATAATCCTCTTCTGTCTGCGTCATCACCCTTCCTTCAGTCAGCCCTTTTTTTCCCTTAGCTAATCCTGTTCTCTCTGTGTCAACGCCCTTCCTTCATTTAACACTTTTTTCCCTTAGCTAATCCTGTTCTTTCTGTGTCGTCAACCTTCCTTCAGTCAACCCTTGCTAAACAACAATGTATAGACAACTACTTCAGAGGTAATGAAAATGAGAAACATGCGGAAAATATTACGTTTCCTTAGTTCATCTTCCTCATTCACCCACTCACTCATCTATCAGAATACCTAAAAATATCGTGTATCAGCATTTCTAACAATAACCAACTAATATAAGCCTAATTTTGTGTTGGGGAATAAACAAACATAACAAGGAGTAACAATTATGCCCAGTGAATAAAACTAATGAAGAAAATGTTTAATGAAGACAATAAAACAGGGGAAAAATTGAGACAAAGGAAAAGAAAAGAGGAAGGGTGGCGGAAAACAAGTGAGTTAGCGAGAGCGGTAAAAAACGGGAAGGGTGAGAAGATAAAGAGAGAGCGAGAGAGAGAGAGGCGGCAAAGGAAACTATGATAAATAAGAGGGGAGGAAGGGAGGAAAGATGATTCAAAGTAAGAAGAAAAGGGGACCGAACAGATAAAGGAAGGGAAGAGGGAAGAAGGAAGCAAAAAGAAATAATAAAAGAGAGAGAGAGAGAGAGAGAGAGAGAGAGAGAGAGAGAGAGAGAGAGAGAGAGAGAGAGAGATTGGAGAGAAATGGATCCGTTGATTAATTCCCGGAATCTTCCAAAAGGGGATGAAAGATGCTGCGTTCTGTGTGTATACATTCATATATCCGCCGATGAATCTTTCTTCATAATCAAAAACTGTAAGATATTTGTGTGTGTGTGTGTGTGTGTGTGTGTGTGTGTGTGTGTGTGTGTGTGTGTGTGTGTGTGTGTGTGTCAGAATTTTGGGAGTGTCTTTTTTGTATGTGAGTAGACCACGAGTAGAGGCTGAGGTAGGGAGCGGTGAGGTGAAGGAACGGAAAGGAAAGGAAAGGGAAGGGAAAAGAGGGAAGGGAAGGGAAAGAGAGGGAAGGGACGGGAAGGGAAGGAAAAGGAAGGGAAGGGAATGGAAGGGGAGGGAAGAGATAAGAAGGAAGGGAAGGGAAAGAGCGGGAAGGGAAGGGAGGGGAAGGGAAGGGAAGAGAGAGGAAGGGAAGAGAAAAAAAGGGAAGGGAAGGGAAGGGAAGGGAAGGGAAGGAAAGGGAAGGGAAGGGAACGAAAGGGAACGGAAAGGAAGGAAAGGAAGGGAAGGGAAGAGAAGCACGGAAGGAGGCGAGGACGTAATTGCCTCACCTGCCAGGCTTCGGAAACAGCAGCAACGTTCTGAAAGGAAATACAAAAGATAAAAAGCCACCCACCTGTCTGCCTTCCCTCCGTCCTCGGCGTGTCACCTGCAGCGCCGCGTCCCTCTGAGGCTGAATGTTCCCGCTCAGCTTTAGGAGTCTCGTCACCTGCAGAAGTCAAGTATTTTCATCTTAGTCACACTTGCTGAATTTAAACATGAACATGGAAAAAATAACTATAATTTTCCTTTTCGACAAAATTATTTATCTGCACACTAACAGTTATATGAATCTCGTTGGAATAACTCGCTGATTTTAAACATGTATAGCAAAAGGAGAACTATAATTTCCCTTTTGGACATATTTATTTCTTTGCTTGTGAATATTTATATGAATCTTGTTACATTATCTTAGTCACACGCTGGTTTGAAAAAGGTATATAAAAAGATAACTATATTTTTCCCCTTGGACAGTCACATATACTTAATTATTTATCTGCACGCGAATATTTGTATGAATCTTGTTATATTATCTTTTATTTCTGATGCTGGGGAGAAGATAGATGGTGCTCACTCATTATAACTATTAATTTCATCATAACCAACAAGCACCACAACCACCATGGCGTACAGCAACACAACCATCACAACACAGCCACCACCAGTAAAACCAACAAGCACAGTCAGTCCAGGCGGATACTGAAGACTGCAAGGGAGAGACTGTTGGATAGTTGATCTCACGAGGGAGTAACTGGGGTGAGGCAATAGTGATGTGGGTGATGGTGAGGGCGACGAGGGAGGGATGTGACGGTGAGGGGGAAAATGATGAGAGAGGGGCGGAGGGCACTGCCTATCTTCACACGATTTGGTTTGTCACTGAATACAAGACAACAATCACACAAAAACAAAAACAACTGCAAAAACTACTACTACTACTGCATTACTACTTTAACAGCTACAACAACAAAGTATGAGAAACAAAATCAAGCAACGTTAACCATCAACACACACACACACACACACACACACACACACACAGACCCTCAGCCCCATCATCCCACCCCACCCAACACACAGATTGCATGGCCGGAGACACAACTAATTAGGCACCTTTGAGCTGACCTGTCCGCGTCAGTAACCGAGTCGCTCCCGCCGGTAACGCAACACGATGACACGCGGAAAGGGACACTCACCGCCCCGCCCCGCCCCGCCCCGCCCCGGACACAGAGAGAGCACAGGGGCGGGTTTCCTTGACGGTTGCCGGGGTAAGATCACTTTTCTCGCCGGAATAATGAGGTAGTGGGGCAAGGGGACGCGATCCACCGTGGACTTAATTAGTTTAGAACCGTGTCTGAGTGTTCTGTGTGTGTGTGTGTGTGTGTGTGTGTGTGTGTGTGTGTGTGTGTGTTGGTGGTGGTTGTGGTGGGTGTGGTAGTAGTAATTGTGGTGTTGATGGTGGTGGTCGTGGTGGACATGTGATATTACGTGGGCTGACTGCAGTGGTGGTGGTGGAGGTGATGGTTGTGGTGACAGTGATATTACTTTAGTGGTGGTTGCGGTGATGATGGTGGTAATAGTGGTGAAGGTAGTGGTGGTAGTGTTGGTTAAATTTTTTTCTAATTGCTTTCTTCTACAACTTTTTTTTTTGTCTCTTTCGATGGATGATTTATATTTAACACTACTATATATATTTTTTCCATACAGCTTTCTTTCATCTTTCTTTTCGGCGGAGGTGAGGATGAAGAAGTGTCGCAACAAAACGTGTCGGTGATGCGAATGTGTATATCTTTTTTTTCCTTCTTTCTATCATTCCCTTCTTTATCTTGTCCCGCTGACCCGCTATTCATCCCCCTGCGCGCTCCCCTCCTCGCTTTATTTCTTTACTTTTTATCTGCTTCGTGCTTTTTCCCTTCTTTTCTTCGTCGCCCCTTTTCCTTTCTTCTCAAACTCGCTCTTTCTTTACCCTCGCCAGTGTGCACTTTTATTAACTCTCCATCCATCTCCTTAACTACTTGCCCCCTCGCCCTCACGCATAAAACGAAAATATCATCGGGATTAAAAGGAATCTAACATCTATACAAAAATCTAACATCTATTCTGCATTCAAATGAACACGTATGCTGTATCTAAAACCTTAACAATTTAACAAATTCTAACACAACTCATTCGATATTTCAGAAACAGCAATCTCTTTATATAAGCAATTCACGTATTTTTCAGTATCTACCATCTGGCATCTATACGGAAATCTAACATCTATTCCTCATTCACACTAACACGTATGCTCTAACTAAAATGCCTAACAATCTAACAAATTCCAACACTTTTAACTCACTCGATATGTCAGAAACGTAACAATCTCTCTATATAAACAATTCACGTATTTTCGAGAGACGAGTCCACGTTCATTTTTCATCGTCGTGTTATTCACCACGTATACGCAAGCACTGTCGAAGCACTGTTGCCATCTCCAGTTTTCCCAGTGCAACCCTTGTGAACCATATGGAACAAGGAGCGGAAAAAAAAAATCCTGGCTGGGGGTGAGCGAGTGAGGTGGCAACAACGCATCTCTTCCTCCCTCTCCCTTCCTCCTCTTTTGTGCTCCCCTTTCCTTTAGTTATCTGCTCTTCTCTCCTTTTTCTTCCTTTTTTTCCTCTTCTTCGTTTTCAGACCACCGTTCCTGGACCCTTTCTCTCTCCCTCCTCTTCTTATCCCCCTCTACTCCTTGTTTTTACCTGGTCATCTCTGTTTTTCCCGTCTACAAAGGGAGATAGAGAGAGGTAGGTAGACAGACAGACAAACAGACAGCCACATACAAAACTAGCGATAAGCAGAGAATAAAAGAAGTGGAGGGAGAGAATAGGAGAGAGAGAACACAAAAATAGCTGCACGTAGAGAAGAATAGAAGTGAAGGGAAGCAGAAGAGGATAAGGAGGAGAACCAGCAGCAGGAGGAGCAGCAGGAGGAGGAGGAGGAGGAGGGAAGGAAAACAGGGGGAGGGAGAGAGAAGATGGAGAGACAATCCACGCTGCCTCTATCACGCGGCTTCATCGCGACCCTATCACGCGGAAGAATACTTAACATAACCCGGATAATTAACGAGCAGGTGTTTTCTATATCAGATCATCGGGTTCATAATTATATCGTCGGGTATCGGAGGCCAGGCCATTGTTGTTGTCAGGGGGAGAGAGAAGCGAGGAGGGAAAAAAGAGGGAGGAAGGAGTGAATGGCGGGAGGGAGGGAGGGAGGGAAGGAAGGAAGGAAGGAGTGAAAGACGAGGAAGAGAAAGGGAGAGAGGATTGGTTGTGTGACGTTTTTCTTTCCCTTCTCTCTTCTGTTCCTCCGTCGTCTTTGCTTTCTCCTCCTCCTCCTCCTTCTATTCTTATTCGCCTGTGTATGGGAACCCAGAAAAAATCATCGTAACCCAAAGAAAATGAAAACAAAAACATTAGCATAAGCATATCTTGGTTCTCTGTCTGGTAAATGCACACAAAGTAAAAATTCGCTTTGCTTTTACTTGTTTCTTTTCCTTGAAGCTCCGTTGTGCACCTTTCCCTCTCTTATTCCTCCTTCGGCCACCTGCACGCACACAACACATGCAGACTCAGAAGCAAAAAGGAAAATAAAAGGTGTCTACGTTTTGACAAGGGAAGAACCGAAGGCGGATCAGGAAGGTGGAACAACATTACTTTTTAGCAGAGCACCTGATCGCTCGCCCCAACAAAGGTAAACAAAGCAGGAGCATAAACAGGTACGGGAAATAAGAAGGATCGGAGAATAAGAAACCCTACGCAGCGTCTATTCATCCAGACTCACATGCGGCTCAGTAAAAATATAATAAAGTCTTGAGTCGTACCCATCTCTTCCTCCTCCTTTTTTTCCTCCTCCTCCTCTTCCTCCTTCTGCTCCTGGGATAAGATTAATATTTTTGGGTCTTCTTTTAGGTAACTTGCGTGACATCAATAGCCGGCGAGCGACAGGATGATGAACTCTTTGTGGAGAGGCGAGGAGCTGCTGACGGCCAAAGGAAGGAGCAGGAGAGGGAAAAGAAGTGAGGAGAAAAAAATAAAATAATCCTGAGATGAAAATAATACTCGAGAGAGGAAAGTATACAGACAGA
Organism: Eriocheir sinensis; assembly: GCF_024679095.1. Lineage (NCBI taxonomy): Eukaryota > Metazoa > Arthropoda > Malacostraca > Decapoda > Varunidae > Eriocheir > Eriocheir sinensis. Next base: position 11,329,821 of record NC_066548.1, read on the forward strand.
CACATAGAAAATAGACAGATTGATAAACAGAAAAATCGATAGACAAACAGACAGGGAGGTAGGCAGACAGATGCAAGCAAACCAATAAAATAAAAATAAATTGATAGACGTCATACACACACACACACACACACACACACACACACACACACACACACTTCCACCACAATACGTGAGCACCTAATACCAATAATCAATTAATCAATCATTAGGGCATATGCCGGAGGCGCGCGTTGTCTTGCCCATCCCACGACGCAAAACACGGGAGCTCCTCCGAGCACGTCTCCATGCCCTCTCGTTCCAAGCAGCCTGCCTTCTGGCAGGATCCCTCGACCTGCTGAAACCACGAACTTCCAGGGCGTACCCTTTGACTTCTCTATTCGGTGATTTTTTTCTTGCAGAAATAATCCGGTGAGCGGTGAGCAGGATAAACTGAGTAGCGCGCCACATGCCCATATAGTCAGGGTTGGGCTATGCAGGTAATAGGCCTCAATTCAGTCTCACGGAGTAATGGACGATTTGACACAAAGTCATTCCAGCGATATCCCATGATTGTGTGTAGGTACGTACATTCGTATTAAAAAAGGCATCAATCCTTCTCTTCAAGTCGCTATTCCTGTGTCCATGTCTCACAGCCACAGGGTAAGATAGGGTGCTCAAGCGCCTTGAAGATCCGGATCTTGGTCCTGTAAAAGAATCGACAACGACATATAGCTACTCGTGCTGAGCGAGTCCATAACACAAAGGCTATGCAAATTAATGTTTAATACGCATTTTCTGTGTCTATTTAAAGTAAGATTTTTTATTAGGAAAACGCTACTTTTTGGGGGACGATGAGGAAAACACTAAACATTATTGAAAGGAAGAGAATCGGGATAATAGACGATAGTGATGATGATGATTATGATGATAAGGAGGAGGAGGAGGAGGAGGAGGAGGAGGAGGAGGAAAAGAATGAGCAGGAGTAGCAGGAGGAGGAGGAGGAGGAGGAGGAGGAGGAGGAAGTGGAGGAGGAGGAGGAGGAGGAGAAGGAGCAGGAAGAATCGGACAACGACGGTAAAGAACACGATGAATAAAAAAATTAGCATGGAAATAAGATGAAAAAAAAATAATAAACAAACAAGAACAAGCAATTCAGGCTCCTGCGGTTAACTTAAATAATGATGATGATTTCTGGAATGATCGAGTGAAAAGGAGAAAAAGAAATAATAAAAGAAACGAAAAAGCCAACACAACACATATATATTGAGCACCATTTCTTTAGAGCCTCGTTTCATAGAGTCGGGTCACTCGCCTGCTGGCCGGTCCTTAGTGAAATTATCGAGGGTTTCCGGAACGCTGGGCGCCTCACAAGCTGCCTTTCACGGCCTGTAGCTAGAAAGAAAGACCTCAGTAACTAAGCCTGCCACCGCCACGCGAGCTACTGTCCTGTGTCCGGCGACTGTGTGCTTTTTTTATTTATTTTTTGTTTGTGTATAAGAGGAAAGGGGAAGGGAGGAGGGGGAGGGGGAAAACGGTCACAAAATACATGTTTAGTACTCCATTTTTTGCGTAGATTGAAGTAAAGGTGATTTTTTTTTACTTTTCTTGGCACCCTTGAAATTATTTTCTTATACAGCAACTAAAGAGCAAAAACGAAAACAAACAAATCCGTTAATCAATGCTCCTATGAGAGATAATAGAGAAGTGGAGTAATTTGAGTGGCACTTTGATTATTTTGCAAAGCGGTATAGATTCAGTGTTGTCCTGGCGGCTGTTTAATGTAACTTGTAGTTCTTTTTAATATTTGTGGTGGACGCTGTAACTTTATTACTTTATGTATTTTTGCATAGCGTTGAGTTATATTGCGTGAGATTATAAGGCACCTGAAACTATCAAATCTATAATATTATTACTATTACTATTATGATCATATTATTGTTATCAATATTATTATAATCATTATTGTTTTTATTATTATCATTATTAATTATTATTATTATTATTATTATTATTATTATTATTATTATTATTATTATTATTATTATTATTATTATTATTATTATTATTATTATTATTATTATTATTATTATTATTATTATTATTATTATTATCATTATTATTATTATTATTATTATTATTATTATTATTATTATTATTATTATTATTATTATTATTAAGTTATTATTATTATTATTATTGTTACTATTATTGTTATTGTTGTTGCCAGTAGTTGGCCAGGGTTGGAAAAAATCATGTTTTTTTCGAATACAAATGAAAAAAAATCGAATTATTTAATTTACATCGGATTTTTTTTATTTGAACATTTTGTATTAATATTTTTTTTTCTTAATTTTAATGAATTTTTGGCTTACGTTCATATTTTGCTTTACTTTTATAAGAATATTTTCTTGTAAGACACTTTTCCAATTAAAATGAAACCATAGCTCAGTGTTGTTGCATTAACCAAATGGAGTTTTCACTTGAAAATCATATGAAGAAAAACACTAATAGTTTAATCAGACCTGACAAGGCTAAGAAAAGGCAATCGTTCACTGGTGCCTGACTTGGTACAGAGCCAGTACAGGACCAGTACAGGACCAGTACAGGATCAGTAGTACAAGACAAGCAGATTCAATGCTTCTTTACAAATGGATCACATTTTTTTTCTTCCTTTAACATTATATAATATATATATATATATATATATATATATATATATATATATATATATATATATATATATATATATATATATATATATATATATATATATATATATATATATATATATATATATATATATATATATATATATATATATATATATATATATATATATATATATATATATATATATATATATATATATATATATATATATATATATATATATATATATATATATATATATATATATATATATATATATATATATATATATATATATATATATATATATATATATATATATATATATATATATATATATATATATATATATATATATATATATATATATATATATATATATATATATATATATATATATATATATATATATATATATATATATATATATATATATATATATATATATATATATATATATATATATATATATATATATATATATATATATATATATATATATATATATATATATATATATATATATATATATTTTTTTAATCGCAGCCTATTGAGCCGTTTTCCTCACTGGGGGTCCTAATGGTCAGCCCAGCCCGTTGTGGCGCAGGCGAGTGTTCATAGTGGCGTCATCTTGCATTGGCTCATACTGACCCCGGCTCATCTTTGAGCTCTCACCTTGGATCTTTGAGGCCACCTTATCTAGAGTCTGGGTTGACAGGTGGTCTTCAGAGCAGCATGGGTAGTCTTAACGTCCTCCTGATCGGTGACTGAAAAGGATTCTGCTCCCTCCTGGATCTCCCGAACGCGACGTCCTGCTACTCGCTACCACTGCCTCTTCGATTTATATATATATATATATATATATATATATATATATATATATATATATATATATATATATAACACACACACACACACACACACACACACACACACACATATATATATATATATATATATATATATATATATATATATATATATATATATATATATATATATATATATATGAATAAAGATATAGATAGATAGATAGATAGATAGATAGATAGATAGATAGATAGATAGATAGATACAGTATATATGATTTTGATTTAAATAATGATTTTTTTTACTTTGAGTTAAACCAATTTATATCACATTATTTAAATCATTTCACTTAAATCAAAACAACCCCGGCAGTTGTAGTAGTAGAAGTAGTAGTAGTAGTAGTAGTAGTAGTACTTATAGTAGTTCCCAAATACACACTCCAGTTAACAATATTGGCTTGTTTACTAGTTACCGGACAAGTGAAGAAATTTATGGAGGAAAAATTTGAGTCGCTGGCCATTAACATTCAGTGAACGACTTCCTTCATATTACTGCACTCGCAAAGTATCAACATTTACATCTCTAAATAGGAAAAGCAACCACTGAGGCCCTGGACCCCGGCGGACCCTGCCTCTCGCGGCCAGTTCCCGCTAACCTAAATGTGCTCAGATTAATTTGACGCACAAGACCCACCTCCGCCACGGACCGGCCGCCAGCAATAACAAAACAATAATAATAAATTTCAACTTTAATTCCTTCGATGCACATGAGTGGGAGTATGAAAGACAGCATTGAATGAACATCTGAGCCTTAAAACATTGATTACCATGAGGGAAAGAGTGAAAGATAAAAATTTCTTATCCGCGCCTCCCCCAGAAAAAGGTTAATCAATATATACATCTTTCTTTAGCGCTTTACCTTTACCCTTCTACCTATAGATCTTCCTAAACAACATCATCGACTATCTTTTTACTTTACCACGTCTTCTACATTTTTGCATAAAACACCACATGCATTTCTTAATAAAGGTGACTATTCAACATTTTCTCCGGGGGGAGTTGGTGCATAGTTTTACCTTGTTAGCCGTTAATCTAAATAACATAATCAACTTTTCTTTACTCTAACCCATCTTTTACGTCGCTTATGAAATACGACGCACTAAAATTCACTTTGCAGGAACCACGCAGCTTTCGTCTACAGAGCAGGCAGGGGTGAGGCCGGCAGGGGGGCAGGGGAGGGCAGGGGGGAGGGAAACCATGAAGAGGGTTTCTCCTCCAGCAGGGATGTGTCCAGGGAGAAAGGTTTTGATTCCTCGTAAACTCGCCTACCTGTGGGGGGCGGGGTCACGCAGGGGGCTGGAGGTCAGGAAGGAAGGGGGTGAGGGGGAGGGAGAGGGAGGGACGAACGGGCTGGCAGGATGGGCGACGTGTGTGTGTGTGTGTGTGTGTGTGTGTGTGTGTGTGTGTCTCTCTCTCTCTCTCTCTCTCTCTCTCTCTCTCTCTCTCTCTCTCTCTCTCTCTCTCTCTCTGAAGAAAGGAGGTCAAGGAGGGATAAGGAGAAGAAAAAAAGAGCACAGAATAAGGACGGTGGTGGTGGTGGTGGGGGGTGGAGAGGAGGTGGTAGATGGGGTGGTGATCGGGGGGTGAAGGGGGAGGGGGGGTGATACTGAAGAGGCATATTCATAACGGGCCAACCCAACCATATCCCATAGAAGGTGTTCCCGGTAAGGAGTCAGATCCTCTATAAAACACACGGCCCTTGCTTGGATTTCGCTCACGGCGGACCACACAGAGCATCGCCGCCCGCCAGGCCTCCCGTCGGGATGAACTGCCGGCGCGGGGCTGCAGCGGAGGGGGCCGCGCCAACGTGTTCGCGCTGCAAGGGGGGACGCTGATAAACACCCTCTGACGGCCGACACCGCTTGGGCCTCACGCTGCTTTCGTTCCTTAAACATTTATAAATTTGTACCGGCACGACCCTGTTGCAAAATTCAAACGGAAAGGTAAATGCATATGTGATAATCAAGGAAAAATGGTAGTAATAGTGGTAGTGGGGAGAGAGTGATGATGATGACAATAGTAGTAATAGTGGTAGTAATAGTAGTAGTAGTAGTAGTAGTAGTAGTAGTAGTAGTAACAGCAGCAGCAGAAGTAGCGGGAACAACAGTAAAAATAGAAAAAAAAGTGTTTGAACGCAGTAACAAAAAAGCAACAATAAGAAATGCAACGGCGAGGCAAAAGAAAGAATCACGTCAGAGAAAGAAGCAGCAGAAGAAGCAGAAGTATTATCAGCAGCAAAAGAATAATCAACACCATCGTCAGTAGCAGAGGCAGGAGTGGCGGCAGCATCCATAACGCCGAAATAAGAACGTTAATAATAATGTGATGAAAGAGTAATCCGTACGCACGAACACAATAATGACTTAATAGAAACACAAAGGTTAATACAAACACTAAGTACGGACCTTCCCACCGGAGGGGCCCGCCGGCGTCACGAAGGTAAGTATTAATTAGCGCTCCTTACCTGGCCACCACCTGTCTGCTTTTGCTCGTTCGAACCTCCTTCCCCGGAGCCGAAAAGGTGTGTCAAGGGGGGAAGGGAGGAAGAATGGTGAGGGGGGAAGGGAGGAAGGATGGTGAGGGGCAGGGAAGGGGAGAAGGGGGAGTATGCGGACGTGTTCTGTTGTGAGGGGTGATAAAGGTGTGTGTGTGTGTGTGTGTGTGTGTGTGTGTGTGTGTGTGTGTGAAGGGGGAGGGGGAGGAGCTGGTTGGGTCGCTATTGAAGGTAGAAATGAGCCGGAACGGAAGTAAGCTTTTTATAGACGTAATCAATTTCGCCGCGGTGAGAGGAGCTGTGATCCAGGGGTGAGCCGGGGAGACCTGGTTGTGCCTTCCCTCCATCTCTTCTTCCCCTCCTCCTCCTCCTCCTCCTTTCTTCTCTCCATCCTTTTACGCGTTCTTAGTCTCCTACTTCCTCTTCTTCATCCCTCTAGCGTTTCTTTTTTCCTCTTCCGTCTATCCCTTCTTACTCTATTTCCTCCTTCGTTTCTTCCTCTCTCTTGTCTATCCCTTCATACTCTTTCCTCCTTCGTTCTATGTCATTTTTTTCTCCTCCTTTCTTCCTTCAATCTGTTCTACCATCCTTCTTTCCTTTCTTCCTTCTTAGTCTCCTTCCTTTTTCTTTCATTTCGTCTCTATCCTTGTTTCCTCTATCCTATTTTCCTCGACTGTCCTATTCGTTATCCTTGCATCCTTTCTTCATCTCCATCCTTCCACTCCTTATTCCTCTCCTTCGTCCTTTTCTCAATTCCCTCATTCCTTCTTTCTCTCCTCCCTCCTCCTCTTCATCGCTCCCTTCAAGCTCATCATATTATCTTCCCTCGCCGTCCTTCCCCTTTCTCCCCTTCCTAATTTTTCTTTATGTATTCGTATCTTCCCCTCTCTCCTTCCTTCCTGTCTTGATACATTTTTCTTTCTTTTATCTCCTGCTTCCACCGCTCTCACATTTTCCTCATCCATATATTTCGCAGTCTTCTTATCTCCTTGTTCCTTTACCTTATCATTCCCTTACGTTCCTAATTCTCGCGTATCAATTCAGTCTTTTTTTTATATTAATGTCTGAGCTTCCAATACGCTTCCCTTCCTTGCTTGTGGAAATGTTAGGTTGATTTTCGGTCCTTCTCCCTCCTCTTCTTCTCCTACTACGTCATGAGTGATTATAATTAGATCGACTCGTCATTTGCCTATTCGCCTCCTCCTCATTAACGTTATGCTGCATCCATCCTGCTTCAGTTCTCGTATACCTCATTATAAACCTGCCTGCTCATTTATTTTCTCTCCTCTCCTCCTCTTCACCAGCATCTCTTTCCTCTCCTTCTCCTCTCCTCGCATCTCTTCGCCTCACCTTTCCTCGCAGCCAATCTTCTCTCCTATTTCCTCGCAACGTCTTCCCTGTTTTCTCGTCTCCAACAACTCAATCTCAAGGGCTACGGAAAACCAAGCCTTGAAAATTGGTAAAAAAAAGATCCGTCTGAGGTTTAATTTAACGAGTCTATTGGAGTTCAAGTCACCTTAATTAATTAGCTCGTTAACCTTGGCCGTACAGGTGGATGAGGAGGTCAGGTAGAGGACAAAAAGGTGGATGAGGAGGCGGTGAACGAAGAGAGGAGCAGAGGAGGTGGAAGAGGAAGAAGAGGAAGAGGAGGAGTCAGAGGAGAATAATGAGAAGGATAAGAAAAAAATAATAAAAAGGAGAAGGAGGAGGAGGAGGGAAATGATAAGAAGGATAAGTAAAAAAAAAGATAAAAGAAGAAAGTGATGGAAAACGAAAATACGAAAAAAAAAGATGAATAAAAAAGGAGAAACAAAATAAGACGCGAAAGAAATAGAATACGAAGATGATGAGGAGGAAAAGGAAGAGGGGAAAGGAGATGGGGAAGAGAAAGAGGACGAGGAGGTGGGAGAGGAGGAAGAGGAAGAGGCAGAGGACGAGGGAAAGGTCGTTGCCTGCATTAAACCTTCACCAAAGATACCCTTCAGAGAGAATTTTAAATGTTATCATCTAAGGCCAAAGGGAGGTTCCAGTCATGCTGTATACGGTGTGTGTGTGTGTGTGTGTGTGTGTGTGTGTGTGTGTGTGTGTATGTGTATGTGTGTGTGTGTGTGTGTGTGTGTGTGTGTGTGTGTTACGTAATTCCAACCAAACGTTTACCCTATGGCAATATAACAAAAGGACTTCTACTATTACTACTACGAAATACTTATAAATTGCCCTTACGACTCCATATCCACTCGTATCAAAAGCAGAAAATAAATAAATTGTTACACCGTGAATAAAACTCTTTAAAAAATGACAGGAACGAAACTATATTAAACCCTGCATCATATGAGCTAAGAGACAGACAGGTAGAGAGAGAGAGAGAGAGAGAGAGAGAGAGAGAGAGAGAGAGAGAGAGAGAGAGAGAGAGAGAGAGAGAGAGAGAGAGAGAGAGAGAGAGGAAAAATGTAATGCGGGGAAATAGACGAAGAAAGGAGCAAGGGAAATTAGATGAAGAGAAGGAGGAGTAAAAAGTTAAAGAAATGATGCAGAGGGAAAGAGAGAGAGAGAGAGAGAGAGAGAGAGAGAGAGAGAGAGAGAGAGAGAGAGAGAGAGAGAGAGAGAGAGAGAGAGAGAGAGAGAGAGAGAGAGAGAGAGAGAGAGAGAGAGAGAGAGCAAAATAGATATACAGAAAGATAGTCACAGAAAAAAAATAACCATAGACAGACAGACAGAGACATAGAGAGAGTTTAAAGGTATTACAGACATAAAAACGAAACAACGAAATACACACACACACACACACACAAACACACACACACACACACACACACACATCCGAGAGTAAGGGGCAAAGAAGAGAAGCACAGAGCGGATGGATAATGCAAGAGGCAATGAATGTGTCCGCACGACCAGCGCTTGACCGGACAAGAGGAGGAAGAGGAGGAAAGGAAGAGAACGTCGGAGCAGTAAAATGAGAAAGAGGAGGAGGAGGAGGAGGGTGTTGAGGAGGAGGGAAATAATTTAAGGACGAACACGAAGGCGATAGAATAAGGAGGTTGAGGTGAATGTGTTGTTGTGATGGACAGTGATGAGCTGAAGTGATGCTGAAGTGTGCTATATAGTCAGGTGTGTTAGCCAGGTGCGCAGTGGCTGAATTAAGGCTGTAACGGCAAGGTAAAGGTAAAGGCAGAGGTAAGGTAATATTGGGGCATACGATATAACTGAACGTGGCCTTAGTGCTCATCTCCGTCTCATTGGCCCTTGAGCTGGTAGTTGGAGCCGTGACACAGGTTTACCAGATAGAATTAAGACCGTGACCCGATAAAACATGGATATCATTAACCTGGTAGCAGCGACGGGCCAAATTTGTGCCATGATATAACACCCCCAAAATAAATGATGCATAAACTGATCATAAATGCGTTGATATATATTATGAAATGGTTTGTGTGAGTGATGACTTTTTTTCATTTTTCTCGCTTAGAGGGGCCTTTGAGAAACATGACCCCCGCAGCTACCAGGTTAAAGTAGCTCAATGAAGATAATAAATAACAAACAAAAAAGATTGAAAACTTATATAAACAAACATGATATACAAACCATTAGGTGAAAGCAGTCGCAGCTATTTTTTTTTTACGAGACTCATAAATGTAAAACTATAATGGAGACGCTGAAGGAAAATATAATAGCTTTAAATAGTGAATAAGTAGGACACTTAAGGGAAATAAAAGTTAAGGTTCCGTGAATAAGGGACGAGAAGAAGAGCGGTCCAAGTAAATATTAAGGAAGGGAGCAAAAGGGAAAGGTCCAAAAAATATCGTTACTGAGGAAAAATGAGTCTCGGAAAAAACATCCAAGCAAAGAATATTTTTTCCTCTAACAACCTCCTTATGACTTGAATATCCTTCCTGAGCCCTCCTTTACTTGCTCCTTCTCCTCCTCTTCTTCCTCTTTCTCCTACTCCTCCTCCTCCTCCTCCTCCTCGTCTCAGCCTTCATTAGCTTTTCATATAATTTGTACCCAACACCAGAGAGGAAGTACACCATTTTCTAATTTAAAGTCTCTCTCTCTCTCTCTCTCTCTCTCTCTCTCTCTCTCTCTCTCTCTCTCTCTCTCTCTCTCTCTCTCTCTCTCTCTCTCTCTCTCTCTCTCTCTCTCTCTCTCTCTCTCTCTCTCTCTCTCTCTCTCTCTCTCTACTTTTATATCTTTTCTGCAATATTTCTTTACCTATCTGCAGCTTCAACGTCTTCCCTGCCTCACCGCACCCCTACCGCCCCTACCCATGCTTCCCTACCCTACTACCGACATATACCAACGCTATATACTTCCATCTCTCCTCCCTCCACCCCTTCCCTCCTGCTGTCCTTCTCCACAAAAAATCCATTACCCATCCTCCTCCTTCTCCTCCTCCCACTCCTCCTACTTTTCTCTTTTTACGTATGCACTTTCCCCAACCCATAACCTCTCCCTTATAAGTCATCACCTCTTCCTTTTCCTTCCCATTAAAACCCAAAAACCTTCCCCTCCCGACCGTTTCGCATTTATACCCCTCCCCATCCCTCTCCCCACCCCACTCTCGATCCATAACCTCTCACATTCACACCGTCACCCATGCACCGTCCCTTCCCCTCCCGCCCCTACCGCCCCCTCACAGTACGTCGCCCCAGCCCGCCAACCGTCCGTCCTCTGCCTCGCCCCGCTGGCAGTGTGATATATCTCCCATTCCTGCACAAATACGGAAGGTAAATAAAGCGAACGGGTCGACAATGCCCGAAAACGTGTGGCAATAATCCTCGTGCGAGTAAGCGAGGGGGAGGAGGAGGAGGAGGTGGAGGGGGGAAGGAGGAGGGGAAGGAGGCCACTATACCCTCTCTCCCTCTCTCTTCGTCTGCCCCAAAAGCTCGCTCGAGGAGGTCTCAACGCAACGATTTCTATTTTCTGGTCGTGTTTATTTGCGTGATTGCACTGAGGTTTGCCCTGAGACGGTGGTGGTGGTGGTGTGGTGTGGTGTGGTGTGTGTTTGTGTGTTTGTGTGTGTGCGCGTGTGTGTGTGTGTGTGTGTGTGTGTGTGTGTGTGTGTGTGTGTGTGTGTGTGTGTGTCCTCTTCATAATGTTTTCCTAAAAGGTATGCCACCAATGTTGTTTTTGTTACTGTTTTTGTAATTACTGGTGGTCGTGGTGGTTATGGTGGTGGTTTTGGTAGTGGCGGTGGTGGTGGTGGTGGTGTTAAGATAGGTGGTGGTGTTTATGTTGTTGTTGTTGCTGTTGATGTTGTAGGTCGGAGTTAGTAATAACAAATATGATAACAATGATAATAATAATAATAATGATAATAATAAAAACAAAAACAATGATAACAATAATAATAACAATAACAATAACAATACGAGCAAGAACCACACCTTAGCACTAATTAAAGTCGTGCACCTGTCAACCGCCTGCACCTGCTTCATCTTTCCACCTTAATTACGGGGTGAGAGCGCTACCTGACCCAGCTACCGTCCCTGTGCGTGCGTGCGTGTTTGCGTCCGTGTGTGTGTGTGTGTGTGTGTGTGTGTGTGTGTGTGTGTGTGTGTGTGTGTGTGTGTGTGTGTGTGTGTGTGTGTGTGTGTGTGTGTGTGTCTGTCTTTTTGTCACTGTTCGATATTATCTTTCACTGTATATTACGCGGCTGCACTTTGTATCTGTCTTTTTGTCCATCCTTCCGTCTGCCTATGTCTGTCTGTCACATTGCTTGCTTGTCTGTCTATTACTGTACTTTACTTCGGTATGTTACCTGTCTTTTTTGTCTGTCACTGCGTCCGTCCGTCTGCCTATCTGTCTGTCTGTGTTTGTATGTCTGCCTGTCTGTCTGTCCGTCTGTTTATATGTATGTCTTTCTGTCTATCTGTCTATCTTTGTCCATTTGTATTTTTGTCTCTATCTGTATTTATCTTCTGTCTATCTATCTATCAATCTATCTATTTATTTTTTTATTTGTCAATCTCTCTCTCTCTCTCTCTCTCTCTCTCTCTCTCTCTCTCTCTCTCTCTCTCTCTCTCTCTCTCTCTCTCTCTCTCTCTCTCTCTCTCTCTCCGCACCCCTTCCTCATTACTCCCCGTGTTTTTGTTCTCCATCTTCCTCCTTCCCTACCTTGACAATTCCCATCCTCCCTTTCATCCCTCTTTCTTTGTTTCTTTGTTACACTTCCCTCTCCTCTTTCCCCTTTTTGCCCGTCTTCCGAACGTCAAGTGAGTCTTTCCTGTTTGTTTTCGTTTAATTTCGACTTCCTTATTTCCACTAATCCAGCGTGTTTTTCTTCGGTCCGTCCCTCCGCTCGCTTCCCTTTTTTCTTCTTTCTATGTTTGTACTAAATTCTCTTGGTTTCCGGCAGTGGGCGTGAAATCACAGAAATTCTCTCTTTATCTACTTTTTCGGAGTTCTTTTTTGCCTAATCTGGTAATTACATCCGAGTTACACGCTTCTCTCTTAGTCTCGTGACCATTAAATCAAAGAAACTCACAACCCCCGATAAGTCAATAGCGCTGAACATATATGCTAGCTACGTTCGTGCGTGTTGTGTTATCTGCTGAAGTTAAAGGTGTGCGCTAGAGGAATGCTACGGAAAGACAAAAGCACTAAAATCACACGAAACTACGTAGGTGTGTGCTGTTACCTGTGGAGTTAAAGAGGTATGCTACAGGTAAACTATGATAAAACAGACTAAAACCACACAGAAGGACGTAGGTGATTGCTCTTATCTGTGGAGTTCAAGAAGTGTGCTACAGGTAAACTACGATAGGACAACATACTGAAACCACATAAAAGTGGAAGGGAGTGCGTTTGTTACCTGTAGCACCAAAGAGGCACGCTGGAGGTATATGATGAGAGAGCTATAATAGGTAGTAGAAGTAGTAGTAGGTAGTAGTAGTAGTAGTAGTAGTAGGTAGTATTCTGTGCTTTGTTCTGCCACGCGACACACCACTGCACATTATATCTCTCTCTGCGTCTTAGCTAATGTTACGCCCGATACTGGTAAAGGCAAGCAGCTAGGCAAGGAGGCAGATGGTCGACAGTCGGTCAAGCTATCGCAAATCACGATCACTTAAAACCCTCTTCACGCTCATATTCTTTTCCCTTCCCGTCTACCACCCTCCGTCCGTTTCATTCCTACAGCCTCTCTATAAACCCACTCATAGTTAACCATCCACCCCCTGGGCCCCACAATATCCATCGGTAGCTAGTAATTTATGAAAAGCAAGCAATTAAAACCATCCTAATGCTCATAGTCTTTTCCCTTCTAGTATACAGCCCCGTTTCATTCCTACAGCCACCATTAACCCCCCCACAGTTAACCATACAGACCCTGAGCCCCATAAACCCATCGGTATCGCGAATAGCAAGCATTTATAGCACTCATAATTTTCATAGTTTCCTTCCTCCATGTCACACGTCACATACATTCTCTATTCATGTCATCCCTGAACGCTATCTATCGCTAACCCTACAGATCTACTCGGATGCGTATGCACATCGAAAGAATTATCACTTCGCCGAGAGCTCAAACACATTCCAGCCACCGTCTCCCAACCCAGCCACCCTCTACCGTCACTTCATAAACCCACCTACTTTCTTATATCGTTCCCAAACCCCTTAACACCCATCACCACCCCCACAAAGCACTTCAGGACAGATTAGACAGCGAAACAACTCTTGCAAGTCGTCGACATCTCTGATCCGGCCTCCGTTTCCCACTGCAGCCACCTTCTACGGTCAATTCATAATCGCACATTCCTACCCATACCGTCCCCACACTCCGTAACACCCATCGCCACCCCAGAAAACACTTGGAATTCGATTAAACATTGAAAAATTATTGCAAATCTCCCGACAACTCTAACCCAGCCTCCATTTCCCATCTCAGCCACCCTGTACGGTCACTTCATAATCCCACACACTTACCCATATCGTCCCCAGACCCAGCAACACCCATCACCACCCCTACAGTACACTTTGGGGCCAATTAAACATCAAAACCGCTCTTGTAAGCCGCCACTAACTCTGACCCAGCCTTCATTTCCCATCCCACCCACCCTGTACGGTCACTTCATAATCCCACACACTTCTCCATATCTTCTTCAAAACCAGTAACACCCATCACCACCCCTACAGAACACTTCGGGACCAATTAAACATCAAAACCACTCTTGTAACCCGCCGCCAACATTGACCCAGCCTCCGTTTTCCATCCCAGTCACCCTTTACGCCCACTTCATAATCCTACACACACACATATCGTTCCCAGGCCCTGTAACACCCATCACCATCCCCACAAAACAGTTCGGTACCGATTAAACATCAAAAACACTCTTGTAAGCCCCCAACAACTCTAACCCAGCCTCCGTCTCCCGCGCAGCCGTCCCCCACTGTACCCACGCGACCCCTCCACACCGCCCCACACTTTCCAACCCCATTACCATGTCCATAAACGCCATATTCACCCTCGCCGACCACCCCACTATCTCAGCCAGCTCAAACCTTACCTACAACCACGACTAACCCCTGACTCAGCCCTCATACATCGTCCCCCAACAGCCCGCTTGCCCTTTCCTGCCCTCACACACCCGTTCCCCCACACTTCCCACAGCGCCGCTACGCCCCACACCGTCGGACCCCCCACTGAGGGCCTCCACGCTGCAGCAGGCGGGGCGGCGGAGAGAGGTGGCCGGCGTCCTCTGATTGCACTATTAGTTAACGTGTCTAATTAGCACAGTGATTAGTTGTCGCGGTCCCCCGAGTAACGAGCCGCTCCTCCCGGACAAGGTGTGGGAGGAGCGGGGCGGGGAGAGGTGTAGGGAAGGGGGGAGGTGAAGCAGAGGGTACTGTGGACGTGGACCGGCGGAGGGAGAGAGAGAAGGGAGGAAGGGGGAGGCGCAAGAGACGGATAAGGAACGGGATGCAGAAAAGGGATATGAAGAAGTGTTTGCGAGTCTTATAAGGCGAGTAACATAAATGAAGAAAGCAGCGCCGGGTGATTAAGCAAATGACTTAGGACCATGAATTGAAAAAATGAGACAGAGATTGCGTATTTCCTTCCTACCTTGATAAAACGAAGTAAAGTCTGCAAAGGGAAGGATGGAAGGCCACGGTACTGATCTCCGCCTCCAGTATGCGCGTCTCCGTTGAAGAGCACAGCACCACAAGACACATAGCCGCCGTGACGTCCGGGTTACCAGCGCCTACCCTCCCAAGGCGTCCCAGGTAAATAAATGACGCCTGGTTACCTGAAACGAGGCGCGGAAAGTAAAGATTAATGCAAGGATATGTACACCTCGAAAAAGTCAGGATTTTCAGCATCGAAAATATAATAGAAAACCTCGAAACCTTTAATCTTAGAACTGCAAAATTAGTGTAAGTGCCTGCTCGTAAAGGTAAAACTGTACGTAAGCACGATGAGCACATTCCCTAGCTGGATTAAAGTAAGCATTTGAGGAAAAGAGAAGAAAGGAGGAAGAGAAGTAGAGCACCTCGAGGATGGGCAGGGAAGAGGAAGGAGAAGGGGAATCAGGGGGAAGTACTAGCAGAGTGGGGGATGGAAGAGGAGGGGGTGAGAGGAAGATTTGGGGTGCGTGGGGCGTGGGGGGTGATGCATGGCGGGCATTATGGTCTGAATGGTGGCATTATGGGGCGCAGTATGCTTAATGGCGGCTCGCTAAGTGGAGGTGCCTTCGCCGGTGGTCACCTGCAGGCCCCCAGCGACGTGCGCGGCTGTCCGGACGCTGAACATTTAGTGAGTGTAATTATTCCTCGGCTGGAAAAAAGGCAAATATTACAGTAACTCTCACGTTCCCGGTTCACCTGGCCAGCGGTGGGCCTTACCTGTGTGTGTGTGTGTGTGTGTGTGTGTGTGTGTGTGTGTGTGTGTGTGTGTGTGTGTGTGTGTGTGTGTGTGTGTGTGTGTGTGTGTGTGTGTGTGTGTATTTATTAGCATTTCCTAGTACGTACATACACACTCAGCACATAGTCCCTTCCCTCCTCTCCCCACCCTCTTTGGTGTCGTCCACAGAGGGTCCTCGTATGCGCAGCCACAGATCCCCCCAAGCAGCTTTCTCCTTCCACTCCCTCCATCCCTCCATCCCACCGCCTCCACCGCCCCAGCAGCACCCTCTGACTCACCTCAGCACAAGACACCAACAAACACAGCGCTGAGATATATAAAAGCATATATGCAGATAATTCAGAGTACATCGACCTAAAAGCTCTTGAGAAAAACGATCAAAGAAAATAACACAAGACAAAGATGATCCTGGTCGTACCGTAATTTCATCTTTGGTGTTGACGTTTATGGTCCCACACGTAAAAAAATGCAGGTATTCTGGGGTAGCATGGACCGGCGGACAGGTCACCTACGTCGTGTCCCTTACCTGACCCCTATTTTGAGCTCCTTTTAGGGAAGCGACGGAGACCTCAAGGACATATCCGGGGACCCTAAACCCTTATCTCGGGGTCAGTTGTTGACTCCCTGGCCATTCCACTCCACCACAACCACCACCTCATCCACACTGGGCCCCGCCACTCACTCCACGCCACCACCACCATCAACACACCACCATCGCAAAGGTATCCCTATTACACCCCCATTACTACCACTTTATCGCTCCCAAGACGCCGCTGCCGCCACCAAAGGCATTCCAGCCCCGCAAATGAACACTTTCGGCAGCCACTACCGCCGCACTCCACATCAAAGACATCCAACGGTCACGCCGCGGAGATAGATCGAGAGATAAAGAAATGCCGTGAAAGCGTAACAAAATGTATAAATGAAAAAAAGAAAAAAGGACAGAAGAGACGGAGAGGACAGTGGTCAAACGGCTCCATTCAAGTCGGAGTAATGGAAAAAAAAAAGAGAATCCAAGGGTCAGTATTTTTCAAGCGTCGAGGGGAGGGAAGGGGAGGAAAGAGGAGGAGGAAGGAGGATCGCGATGGGGACAGTGGCAATAGAAGCTGTCCTAATGATCAGTGAGGAATTCTCAAACAGAAAGAGACAGAAAAAGAGAGAGAGAAGAGAACCGGGTAAGGCAAGAGAGGAAGGGATTGAAGGAGGGAGTGACGTACGAGTGACAGTATACGAAATAAAAATAAAACCATCGAGAAAAAAAATATATTATCAAGCCAAACAATGCGAATTCAATAGAGATGCATAACAACAGACGCCGAACAAACACACTGACATGAGCTAAGACGCGCGGCCCATAACCAGTCCAGTGCGAGGCGGCGCAACACGACCCCGCCGCCGCCACGCACCCTTTCAGAGGAGCGGCGACGTGACGGCCACTGAGGCGCACGTCGAGCAGTTTTAATCGTCTTGAAGAGCGACCTAGTTCATCCTCCCTTACTTGGACCGAGAGGCACGCCCACGAGGAGGAGACGGAGGCGAGGAGGGGAGGAGGAGGGCGGGAGGGAGGACGAGAGGGCGAGAGAGGGAAGAGGAGAGCGAGAGGAAGAGAGTGAAGGAAGGAACAAAACTAACAGAAGAAACAGCCGTCAGACCATCCTTGCGAAGAGAGAGAGAGAGAGAGAGAGAGAGAGAGAGAGAGCATGCTAACAAATAGGGACAGGATGGAAAGCACAGATAGAGTGGCCGACACAGTAAGTTGTGGACACGGGAAGGGAAGGGATATGAGAGCAGGAAAGAATTAAATATACCAAGAGGAAAGTTTAGGGCCGATCCTCCAGCAGGTAAATATCACGCTGGCAACACAGAATTTCCTGGATAACTTCTTCCTGGATGATTATTACCGCGTGAAACTTTAACAAGAACGGTACCGCCTTGGTGACGGGCAAAAACGCGTCCGAATCTTGAAAGTCAATTCGAAAACCGATAGAAACGCTGATAATAATGACTGAAAAACGTGCGAATCAGCGGCCCCGTAATTATCGCAGTGAATAAAACAGATTGAGTGTAATCGAAACCGGGCGGTTGATTTCCTGCCGCCGCCGTCCATCGCGGGTGCCCGCTATGAGGAGGGCGAAACGCTCATCCACCAACGCTCGAGTTTTACTGTCGCGATGACTAAGTTGACCTTTACGTCGCTTCCGGGTGCTGGACGCCGCTAAGGAGGGTGGAGGGCGCCGCCGTACCTGCCGCTAAAACACCTCACGCCACGCATCTGGCCGCGCCACCCACCTGCTGCCCCCGCCGCTCCTCACTTTGCCGAGACAACACCCCCGCCAAAAAAAGAAGAAAAAATACCATAAAGAACTGATCAATTAAAACGAACACGTCATTTCGTCTTTGGAAGTAAGTTTGTAGAAAGTCTTAACGGACGAACCCACCTCTTTCGCGGCCCTCCTCCCCTCCACCATCAACCTTTCCCCCCTCCTCCCCCTCATCCTCCACCTGCCGGTCAGTATTGTGCCTGGACTAATGACTCAACACACCCGCCATTCTTATTCAGGAATCAGATAAACAAGCCGCTCAAGCACTAGTTGTCTGGCCTCCCATTCTCATGCTAATTGCGAATCTGATTAGCGTCACATCGGAGGGTCGGAGCAGCGGCAGAGAAAAAAAAAGTAGATGTGAGGAGGATGAGGGGCGGACCGCCGACCAGAGGGTATGAAGATGGGATAGAGAGGGAGGGGTGAAGGAAGGGAGGAGGGGAGAAGGCGGCAGGTAGAGGGTGTGGGTGCCGGGTGACTGCTTTTACCGCAACAGAATATGATTAGACCGCTACAAAGAAAGGAAAAATACAGCCCGTTTATTTATTATTGTTTAGCTCTGAGAAGAGACAAGCCTGGTGTTCAGGGCATAGAGAATATTTTGTTTGTTTTTAATGCGGAGAATGTGTGTGTGTGTGTGTGTGTGTGTGTGTGTGTGTGTGTGTGTGTGTGTGTGTGTGTGTGTGTGTGTGTGTGTGTGTGTGTGTGTGCGCACCCTTACATAACTAACAAACCATTGGTAGGTAATGGTAGAGCATTACAACGCGTCGTAATCCGTCTCCATCAATTTAGAAAGTTAATTATTCTTTGATGTTTAATAAGGGTTGAATAATGACGGTAAACACACATTGACGTCAGTAGGGAGCCCGGAGGAAGGATTCATGGTGATGCACAGTGATGGATGCTGATGCAGGAACACACGCCGAAGATATATTACACTAACACACCACCAACAGTTTCATCTCCCGACACATACAAGCAGACCGACATATATTGTGTGTGTGTGTGTGTGTGTGTGTGTGTGTGTTACAATATATGATGACGTAAAATATATATAACATATATATGCCAAAACATATATATATATATATATATATATATATATATATATATATATATATATATATATATATATATATATATATATATATATATATATATGAATTTCGTATTAGTGTGTGGAATTCACCACGACCTGATCACGAGTTGGACTCGCTTTCGCCAGCAGGTACCCTCACGACGTGAGCAAGTGCTCATTATTATCGATCTCTGGGTACTGCCAGGACCTCACACACCACACATCCCATCCCCCTTGTTCAAGGGGGGACAGTAACCACTCCTAGTCAACGGAAAGAATCCGGCCTGAGCGGTGCTCGAACCGCCGCCTGTTTGGCCGTGAAGCCTTGCGGCGAGGCCCTCTAACCGACTGAGCTACCGGAGCGGTGTGTGTGTGTGTGTGTGTGTGTGTGTGTGTGTGTGTGTGTGTGTGTGTGTGTGTGCTCCTTCCCGTAAAACCACTGAACTTATCACGAAAGACCACTAAATCAAGGTCACCAAAGGATCTCTCTCTCTCTCTCTCTCTCTCTCTCTCTCTCTCTCTCTCTCTCTCTCTCTCTCTCTCTCTCTCTCTCTCTCTCTCTCTCTCTCTCTCTCTCTCTCTCTCTCTCTCTCTCTCTCTCTCTCTCTCTCCACCAAAGGGGAAGGGGAGACTGAGTGGAGTGAATGGGGTCGTTAATTACGTGAGACACCTGAGCGAGGGACATTTACCTGCCAGGTGAGACACGACCAGGTGACGGCTTTAGGGCTGCCCTCCGCGTTTAGTGCAACACTCTTACATAATTATGAATACCGTGTGTGTGTGTGTGTGTAGGGGGGGGGTATGTGTTTTTTTTTATATTTATTTTTTTATATTTTTTTTTATTTCTTTTACATCTTCGCCTGTGGCGCCGGTAGGCTTGTTTTTGGAGGGACCTGATGGTATGGCCCAGCCCGTTGTGGCGCAGGCCAGTGTTTATAGTGGCGCCATCTTGCATTGGCTCATGCTGCCCTCCCGGAGCTCATCTTTAATCCTAGAATCTAGAGTCCGGGTTGATAGGTGGTCTTCTGGACAGCATGTGGGTAGTTTTAAGCCACTCGGCGGCGGCTGAAAAATCCCAGCTTGGAGGCACCGGGCGGAGATTGAACTCGCGTCGTCCTGAACGTGGCGCCGTCACGCTATTCACTCAGCCACCGCATGTATAGTATCCCTATAATATTCTTTTAACGTTAGATGTAAGAGTTTTGCTTAGGTTCTCGTTCTTCCATCCCAAAGTTATGCCCTGGACCTTATCTAATTTACCTTTTTAATCATCTACTATATTATCCTCCATCACCTTTGTGTACTCCACTTGTTTTGTTCCTTTACTCCGAAATCACCTTCCTTTTACCTCCTTTACATTCATGTCTCGTCTTTTCCTTCCTTTCACAGTTCTCACATCAATCTTAAATGCGAACAGTCACATACGTATCACCAAACCCAATCTATGACCTCCACTACCACACCAACCACCCCAGCCAAAACTCTTACTACCGCCAACAAACTCCTTCACCATTACCACCATTATTATAACCTTTACTATCACTGCCAAATCCAACCATTTTCACCTTCACCCCTTGCCTCCACCACATACTCCTCTACCTCTATCACCACTACCACCACCACCATCACAAGCCCTACCTCCTGGGAATGTACTGGGTCAGTGAACAAGCCACCACTCTCTTTTCCTCTCCTCCATGACCTCTAACATCTTCCTCCTTAGCCCCTCACCCCCTTCTTCCCCCTCAGTACTAATACTCACATCACAATGGAGGATGCTAACATAAATACTATCAACGTAATCTGAACCACAGCCGCTTTTCAAGTAACTCAACTTTCTAGCTAACTAACGGACACCACTAAGAGGTTTTACTTTTGAACACAAGTAAAATCTCTGAACACAGTCACCTTTATCGTTCCTCTTAGCACTACTACTAACATTACTATAGGATACTATCACAAACAACATAATCTCACATAGTCCTCCCTTCCCGCTCCCTTAGCTGTGACCATTACTGTGGGAACGACAACCATACCCAGCGGGATCTCTCATCACAGCCCCATGCACTCCTCCTCCCTACCGCTACTATCATTACAATGGGAAATACTATCATACACTAACATAGTATTAAGCGCTGCCCCTCCTCCACAAGCACCATTACCTTAGAGCATTATCAAATTAATTAGGAACCGTCTCGCTCCTTCACCTCTAACTCTTTATAGCCCCGCCAAGCCATGACACGTTTCTTGCTCCCACGGTAGCGGTCCGTGTGTGTGTGTGTGTGTGTGTGTGTTTCGCTTCTCCAGCCTTCTCGCTTTTCTTATCCTAAAATTCGGCTTGATTCAGTGAGGATTCAACTACATCACCGCCGTTGTTATTTTTTCTTTTCTTTTTCAAACTATCATGTTAATATCATGTGCTCTCGAGATATAAATAAGAAAAATCATGAATATAAAAAAAGGATCTTGGTACGCTATTTTTTTTTTAATGTTCGCACTGGATTGTACTAACTAACGCCGGACTTTCAAAGAGTAACCGGACGGGAGATGACAGAAAAATAACGGAAACGGTGATTGATGAATGAAACTAAATGGCTCACACGAGACACCAACGAGCCATTAGCCGAAATTTATCTCTTCATTTCAAGGCCTCGACCAACCACCGCCACCGCATATCACCTTGTCACTTATTTTTATTTTATTATTATTACTTTTTTTCCTACCTGTATACGAGGAGGAGGTTCATAGACACGTCACCTGGGCCACCCTCTCATATCAGGTGTGGCCTCTTGATTAGATGACACGAGCAGGTAAGCCACACACACACACACACACGCACATACACACAGCCTTGCACGCCCACATCTATTATTTTATCATTATTTTATTATTATTACATTTTTTCTACCTGTATACGGGGAGGAGATTCATAGATACGTCACCTGGACCACCCTCTTATATCTGGTGTGGCCTCTTAATTAGATGACACGAGCAGGTAAACCACACACACACACACACACACACACACACACACACACACACACACACACACACAGCCTTGCACGCCCAAATCTATCTCTCGCCTTGGTAACTGTATACAAGCATTCACCATCTCACCATCCGTCCCCGCTACTCTTCCTCCTCCTCTCCCACGCTTTCCCTCATTCTCCTCCACTTCCCATCCGCCTCGCTCTCTCTCGCTCCCTCCCTCCTTCCTGCTCCTTCGTGGTACGCCTATTCAAGCTCACCTTTATCATTAGCCAAGGGAGTTCTCGTCGTGAATAGGACGGTCGGGATTCTCACTAATGACCTGTTACACGAAAAGACTAGAGTGTCCCCAGGCCCCTTGGAGCGCTGGGCCACGCGTGAGAGCAAGGGAAGGAGCGACCAAAGGGGACTCGTAGGGGGCTACAGATGGGCTAAGAGAGGGAAGTGACGGGGAAGCGAAAGGGAGCTAAATGTGAAGCCACGGGAATCTCGAGGGAGGGCGAAGGGAGGCTTGAGAGAAAGGGGGATTGTGGTGAAGGAGGGAGGCAAGAAGAGGCGTTCCAAGGAGGGAGGGAGGTAAAGGGGAAGAGGTAAAGGGCCTCAGGAGTGTCAGCGGTGTTAGACGAATCACTCAACTCTCTCCATAAAGCTAGAAGAGGGCGAGGAGAGAGGGAGAAAGAGTCTGAGCTAAGAAAGGCCGAGAGTTGATGAAGAGAAAAACGAGGAAGGAATTACGAGCTATGTGTACAGATAATGATGTCAAAGGAGAGAGAGAGAGAGAGAGAGAGAGAATGCTATGAGTTGTCCAAAAAAGGTGAAATGTAACTTATTGAAAGAAAAATGTGATATCTACGAAGTTTTTAGGCAAGGAGGCAGACCAAGACCGTCCGAGGAAAGCTTAAGGGCAGCAGGAGAGCACAAAAAAGCTACATAAACGCTAATAAAGGGAGTTATTAGCTTTTTTATTGCCGGCGTAAATCTCGAGGAGCGGCTGTGTGTAATGTGTTGTGGATGTGCTAAAAGAATTATATCCGTGAGAGAGACATGATGCGGCGTTGTGTTCACCGAGCCCCCACGACGACAGGAAGGAGGGAGGGAGAAAAACAAATGGAAGAATGACGAGCACAACAATTATTAAGGAACTGTAAAACTGAAAAGCGTTTGCAATGAAAATGAACCACAAATATTCGAATTGCTAAAAAAGGGGGAAAAAAATATATAAAGATGATTATGAAAAAATAACCAAGGCCATGATTAAAAGAGCACGCTGAGAGGAAAAAATAATACGGATGAATATACTGACTGAAACAGTGAGTATAATATAAACGCTGAAATAAAAGAAAATACGGAGAGTGAAAAAAATAATGATGAGAGAAAAGTGAAACCGAGAGGTATGTCCACAGAGAGGAAGAATATACAAAAGTCAAGAAGTAAAAAAAAAGGGTGAGAATAGAAGGGTGAAAGAAACAATGGTGAGAGGGAAGTGAAACTGAGAGGTGTCTTCACAGAAAGGAAGAAAATATAAACGTCAAAAAAGGGAAACAAACGAGAGAAAAAAAAAACACTCGTATCAGCTGAGGAGATGAAGACGAGGCAACAGAGGAACAGGATCACTGATGGATGGGATAAGAAAGAGAAATAAAGAGGCGCGATAAGGTTGGGAGAGAGAGAAGAAAGGGCAGCGTGGATGTCAAAGGTTGACCCTGCGAGCCGCGGCCGTGGGACGCGGGGCATGGCGGGGCGAGGCGTGCTGGCCGGTGACACCAAGGATGCCCCCGCGTGGCACTGTCCGTGTCGACGACTCGGCCCCGACAAGTGGTGACGACACAGTCAGGGAAGATTACATCAAGGGGACACCTAACCGCTTTAGTACGATAGTTGTAAAGTACATACCAGTAATAAGGAAATTATTAAATGTGTTCAAGCAAACGGTTCACTTACTTGTAAACCGAACTAACACTTTACAGAGCTGAAAAATGAAACAGAAATATGAAAAAAATTGCGAAAATTTCAGTAGAGTGGATGATACATAACAAAACCCTTTTCCTCCTGCTCATCCTCTTCCTACTACTACTACTACTACTACTACTACTACTACTACTACTACTACTACTACTACTACTACTACTACTACTACTACTACTACTACTACTATTACTACTACTACTACTGCTACTACTACTACTACTACTACTACTACTACTACATAAATGATACCTCCACCCATGTTTATTTTCCCGACACATAATCATGGAGGGCTCCATAGCTTGGAGGTCATTAGCCCCAACTCTGTTCGCTAATGACTGTGGCATCCAACCATATCACTAATACTACCTGACACTAAATCACCTATCATCTATTACGTCTAGATCCCCCTTTCCTTCCCTACTCAAGTCACTCCCGACCCACCCTAATGTCACTCTCCACCACTGTGGCTTCATAGTCCATTTTGGAGATGTTGGTGGCTTTTGGGACAGAGTGTCTGGTGCCCCTGAGACATAGGATGGCCGACCTGAGCAGGGAGAACGAGAGGACTATTTACTACTACTACTGCTACTACTACTACTACTACTACTACTACTACAACTACAACTATAACTACTACTACTACTACTACTACTACTACAACTACAACTATAACTACTACTACTGCTACCATTACTAATATTATTATTATTATTATTATTATCATTATTATTATTATTATTATTATTATTATTATTATTATTATTATTATTATTATTATTATTATTATCATCATTAATAATAATAATAATAATAATAATAATAATAATAATAATAATAATAATAATAATAATAAATAAATAAATAAATAAATAAATAACAAAAATTCTTAATAATAATAACAATGAAATAATTATTTTATGAATAATATTAATGAGGAAAATATTAATAATAACAGCAGAAATAATGATATAGTAACACTACCTAATAACTGAAAAGCCGTAATAACACAACAATAACGATAATAATAATAATAATAATAATAATAATAATAATAATAATAATAATAATAATAATAATAATAATAATAATAATAATAATAATAATAATAATAATAATAATAATAATAATAATAATAATAATAATAATAATAATAATAATAATAATAATAATAATAATAATAATAATAATAATAATAACTATAAAAATAGCAATAATAAAAGCAGTAACTTTTAGTACTTAGTTTTATAGTTGATGCATTGCTAGTTGCACAACCCCATAGTGTCAAACAAATCAGAACTAAGTAATACAATGAAACAAGATAAAATACAAATAAAAAAGCTTCAAACTCCGTAGTTCCCTCACAGCTGTAGATTTTGGCAGATAGGAACCCGGCTCACAGCACGGCTACCTTCCTCGAACAACTTTATAATCGCTGACATATAAATCGAACAATTAAGAAAACTACTATATCGAGGCTACCGAAAGTTAAAAGTGAAAAAAATTAACTAGAGGGAATATAAGCGAAATAAAAGTAAATCTCAATTATATGTCTCATGTTCGACAACCGAGTCTTTTTTGTTTCAGTATAATTATTCATCTCAAAAGTACGTTTAAACAGCTGATTCTGTTCCACTTGTCATGCAGATTACGCTCCAATCACGTAGCGCCTCATTAACACTCCCTGGCGTACCCTTGAGTGTCGCGGCGACGGAGGGCGGGGAGGGCCTTTGTTCATATGCTGATTTTAGAAGAAGAAGAAGAAGAAGAAGAAGAAGAAGAAGAAGAAGAAGAAGAAGAAGAAGAAGAAGAAGAAGAAGAAGAACCCCTATTGTGAACTGGTGGCCAATGCGGTCTGTTTACTTACTCACTCAAAATCAGCATATATATTCATAATTTACACGAAGATATTAAAATATTATAAGTAAAGGAGAATGTTCGACCTATGTTTGTGTGTGTATTTAACATTTTAACACTGTAACAAATTGATTCTTATTATGTAATTTTTTTCTACCCTGAAAAATGTGCCATGATTTCCTGTCACATTTTTTCCTGTGACATTTTTTCCTGTGACATTTTTTCCTACGCTGAAGAATATGCCATTTTTTTCCTGTGACACTTTATTCCTGTGCCACTTTTTCTGGTGCCATTTTTTTCCTACATTCATACAGAACATAAAGAAACTGCTAAAAACACAACATACTGAAAAAAGAATTATCCACTAACCCTCTATCACCAATTAACTGACTAACTATCAAACTAGCTGCCTCTTACTTTGACTACCTAGTAAATTATCTATTTAACGACCTACCTACCTAACTAACTAACCGTCTAAAGATTTAACAAGCTAACTTACTGTTTGACTATCTATTAAACTAACTATTTAACTACCTAATTTAATAACTTAAACCATGTAAAACCATATACACTATATAAAACAGGCAAAGCATTAATAATAGTAATAATGATACAAATACTATAATATAAATTAATTTACTTTAAACTAACATCATCGCCAAAATCATCACCGCCATCACCACCACCTCCACAGTCACCATTACCACCTACCACCACCGCTACCATCGTAATATTACCACCATCACCATCACCACCACCACCATCACCATCATTACCACACCACCACTACCACCAACACAACCACCACCATCACCATCACCACTATCTTCAATACCACTACCACCCTCACCACCATAATCACCACCACCGTCACAACCACTATCTTTACCATCATCACCACCACCAACACCACCATCACCATCATCAAAATTACCACCATCATCATCCACCACCACCGCTACCACCACCTTTCACCGCTAATATAACCACCACCACCACCGCCACCACCCTGAATCATCTTAATCTTATGAAAATCACAGTAAGAATGAATAAAACAGATACGTAAACAATATAAATGACACTTAAGAATTGATACAGATTTGTCCATAAGGTTCGTCTCGCCGTCTCCCGCCCCTCTAACTAAAGGAGAACATACGCTATTCGGAGCATGAAGTCGGTTCAAGGTGTGGCAGATTCCAGAATTCCCATGAGTGCAGTACTGCCAGTTCGACCGCCAATTATCAGATTAGCACTCTCTCCCGGCCTACCCACCCACAACCCACCTGTTTATCTCTCTCTCTCCCTCTCTCTCCCTCTCGACCCGGGGGAGGGACCTAGGGGGACACACTGACCACCACCACCACCACCACCACTACCAACACCACAACGTGGCAACATGGGAAAAAATCGCTGCCACATGTCATAGAATTTATACAAATCCTTGTTATAATCCTAAACATCGACACTCATTGTACTATGTAGCTTCCTTTACTATATACAGAATATACAAAATATCGCTTTCAAATAGCACATGGATGGGAAATAAGAGAGAGACGCATGGACGAAGGCTGATTTGGCAGTATGGGTAGAGGTAAACGACGATACCAGCTCCATCCTGATCCGACTTCTTGCTCTGAACAGACGAGGCGCGTAGCTTCACTAACCCGCCGACTAAATCCCAGACGGTCAACCTGGGCAAGCCTCCACGAAGCTGCCATTTCTATCCCCACCCGTCGCCATTCCATAGTTCACCTCATCACACATATATTTCTCCTTCACCTCATTACCTACGACCACAGCAGCACGCCCGCAACTTCCTAACATACACATGCAGGCGTGGGAAAAATGGCATCCCTCCAAGATATCTATTAATACCCCCAAACACGAAAAATATGCATCACTGAGTAAGAAGGAGCATAAAGCACACCTCTAATACTCCACTAATCTTTTAATTAACGCGTCCACACATCGCCTGGCCTCTTACTTCATTGCACTCGCGCCTTTTGGTTATTATATGAGTATCCACGTGTCTCAGGGGTCGTTAATTATGCGGTTATTACCTTGATTTAGGCGTGTGTTGAGTGTTGAGACGTCCACTCTGATTCGAAACTTTATATGCCAGGAGTTCCAAGCTGCGCGCGCATCCACTTAAATACACAAGATTCTTAACTTACATGACATAAAACGACCTCAAGTTACATTTTAAAACTCCAGAATATTTATAAACTAATATTTAAACGCAGAGCACCTGGATTCAAGTCTCTGATAATAGAATGATCACCGCACACATATGGCCCTGGCAGCGAGATGTACCCATTTCAACATGATAATTTAACTGAACACAATGACATAAAAATACTCTACTTATGCTATAATGAAGAGAAGAAAATGGCTCTATGATGACAGATTCCTATACTGGCTGAAGGAAGGGGTGCTAAAAACAACCTAACTTAAAATAGGAAAACGATAAAGACTTAAGAAGGCATTACCGCTTTAAGGGTGTGTGGCAACAATACTTTCTCGTCTCCGTCTCCCTGCCCGCTATCGTTTATCTCTCTCCCTGCCGCTGAACCTTCTCTGTCTCTGTCTGTAGATAGTGATGAAAAAAGATTTACAGAATGGAGAATGACAAATAAAATCTAAATAAGTGAACAATGAGAAAGGAAAGAGACAAAGTGAGCTCACGGCCTCATGTCAACAAGTAAATGTGCCAACGACTTATTTTTTCTTTCATCCTGGCGTGCTATATTTGATGATTTATGTGCCTTCTCGGAGAGTCTCATGTGTCACAACGCTTATGTCGCCTTGAAGTGACTTTGAAGGGCTGATTTGTCTTGATTAATAGCAAACCTTGGGACACCCTGGCAGCTCGAAAGAGATTTAAATGAATGTCGCCTCTCTCTCTCTCTCTCTCTCTCTCTCTCTCTCTCTCTCTCTCTCTCTCTCTCTCTCTCTCTCTCTCTCTCTCTCTCTCTCTCTCTCTCTCTCTATAGCAAGCGGAACAACAATAATAATAATGGATGATACTGACGATGACAATGATGATACTGAAAAAAATAAAAGGAGGAGGAGGAGAAGGAGGAGGAGGAGTAGGAGGAGTAGGAAGAGGAGGAGGAGGAGGAGGAGGAGGAGGAGGAGGAGGAGGAGGAGAACAACGACGAAGAAGAAAGGGAGCGAGAAGAATAACAAGAAAAATGACATAATGAATTCTGTTATAGTCGCCCTTTCAATAACTTCGTAACAAAAAAAAAAAAAGTCAAATAGCAGAGCGTGATTATTTATGTTATGACCTACGTTACGCTAGGCGGAAGAATGGATGACGCGTATTTCAGCTCTTTATATTCATTTGCAGTATAAATAAAGGTCAATGAAAAGACAAATGACATGTAATGATTCACGAGTCCAATATGTGTTCCTGAATATTGATAATACACGTGAAGGACAAAAGAATTATAAAGAAAAAAAAAGACTCGTATTGATTTGTGTTTGCAGGAGTGTGTGTGTGTGTGTGTGTGTGTGTGTGTGTGTGTGTGTGTGTGTGTGTGTGTGTGTGTGTGTGTGTGTGTGTGTGTGTGTGTGTGTGTGTGTGTGTGTGTGTGTGTGTGTGTGTGTGTGTGTGAATGGTTCCCTTTAAACATAAAAAAAAAATAACCCACTACTCACCACGTCTTACACATACTTTTCGCAAACACCTTCCTTTCTCCCCTGTCCGACTTATTCATCTCTTTCGTTCATACTATATCTTTCTCTCTATTTACAGCACAAAAATATCTTCACATTCTTCCTCCACAATTATTATTATCCGCATGCCTCCTTCCTTTCCCTCCCTCCCTTCCTCTCTCTCTTCTCGCTTGCCTGCCTGCCTGCCTGTTCGCCGACATACTCGCCTCATTACTATGCCCAGGAAGACACACGTAACACCAGAAGCAGGTTGTAGGTGGAGGAGCGTGTGAAGGTGTGCTTGATCAGTTCTGCTTCCCGGCCAGGTGCGCGGAGAGAGAGAGGTATACAAGGGGTGCGAGGGTGAAATAAAAGTTAAGAAAGGACACAGTATGAAGAATGAGGGTTTTGTGTATTTGTGCATGCGGGTATGAAAATGAGAGAAGAGAATGATAAGAAAAGAGAAGAGAAGAGAAGAAAAGAAAAGAAAAGGAAGGGAAGAGAGGAGAGAGCGATAGAAATAGGCAAATAGATATAGATAAATAGATAAATAGATAGATAGATAGATAGATAGAGAGAGAGAGAGAGAGAGAGAGAGAGAGAGAGAGAGAGAGAGAGAGAGAGAGAGAGAGAGAGAGAGAGAGAGAGAGAGAGAGAATGTTAAATCGATAATGACAGGAGGTAAAAGAAAGAGAATGGAAGTGAAGATGGACCCGTAGATAATCTGAACCAAAGACACAAGAGAAAAAAGGGTGACAAAAACAGATAGAAAGAAAGAGAGAAAAAAAGGAAAGGAACGGAACCAAGAGTAACGGAGGTGATGCGTGGAAACGGTCGAGGGAAAAAAAAAATCCTCGTGTTGCAAAATAAACTTGAAAACAAATAAGTAGAAGTGAAGGAGAAAAATGAGCCGGGAAAGGTGCAGGGAGAGAGAGAAAGTTTGGGAGACAAGAAAGAAGACAAGAAATAATGAGGAAAAAAAAAAAAAAACGTCTCGTGATGAAAAATTTGTTTGAAAATGAAGACACACACACACACACACACACACACACACACACACACACACACACACAGAAGAGAGAGAGAGAGAGAGAGAGAGAGAGAGAGAGAGAGAGAGAGAGAGAGAGAGAGAGAGAGAGAGAGAGAGAGAGAGAGAGAGAGCAATCAAAACCAGTGAAAACCAGAATCACTTAAATCTTTGAACGATAAACACATCAACAACGAACCGGAGAGAGAAAAAGAGGGCGATAAAAATAGATTCCCAATAATTATTAACATCGGCGAGTGAGTGAGTGTATTCTTCGTCGAAAAAAATAATAGCTTAGCAGCGTGATAGGCAAATACCTGGGAATATCGAAAAGGTAGGTACACATAAAGCAACCCCCCTAAACAAACTAATTAAATAAGAACTGAAATTAAACTAAACTATCGAAACAAAAAATATGCAAACCTAAAAATATAAACAAACCTGAGAAACCTAAACTTAACACACCTTAACAAACTAACGAAGGTAAACTTATCAAATCGAAAAGAAAAATTAAACTAAGCTGTCGGAACTAAGAATACACAAACCTAACAAACCTAGGCCTAACAAACCACCTAAGAAATCTGCAACAACAGCCTTACTTTCATTTTTATCTCTTTCCTTCCTTCCTTCCTTCCATCACTTTCACAGCCTAGGAAATTCACGTGAAGGAAAGTGAAGTTGACACGCGCATAACACTCTACTAAAATGAGACTGGATGTGTGTGTGTGTGTGTGTGTGTGTGTGTGTGTGTGTGTGTGTGTGTGTGTGTGTGTGTGTGTGTGTGTGTGTGTGTGTGTGTGTGTGTGTGTGTGTGTGTGTGTGTGTGTATAACATATCTAAATAAAACTATACTAAATCTGAACCAAAACTAAACTCAGCTATTGTAAATGAATCTGAATTAACATAATCAATCAAACAGATCTTAAAGGTTAAACACAAGGCCTCTAAACATGCGTAGATCAATCAGGCCAATGCATCAAAGAGTCACGATATTGCTTGGTAAATATTTGTGACTGATCTTTCCCTCTCTTCCTCTTCAGGCCTAAGTGTATATTGTGCCTTTTCTAATTCAGTACGCGAGTTTGCTGCGGGGGGAGGTAAAGAATACGAATAAGAACGAGAATAAGAATAGAAAGAAGAATAAAAAAAAGGACGAAGAAAAAGAACAAGAATAAGCACAAGGACAACAAGAACAAGAAAATAAAGAGAAAATGAAGAAAAGAAGAAAAAGAAGAAGAAGAAGAAGAAGATAACAAGAGGAAAAGCAAGAAGAAAACGAAAAAATAAAAGAAGAGCAAGAAGAAGAAGAAGAAGAAAAAGAAGAAGAAGACGAAGAAAGAAAGAAAGAAAAGAAAAAAATAAGAGAATACCATAAGCTGATAACACGTTTACAAAATAAACGAACACCAACAACCTTGAACTCTTCTCTCGTTGAAACATGAGGCAGAAAAGATAACCTTACTTAAGTGTTCGTCCTTCTCGTCTTTGTTGCGCCTCCTTCACATATTTACCACACAAACTTTTCTTCCGCGCGTTCTATTTCTTTTTCTTCCCGCTCGTCTCTTATTCAGGGCGCCGCAATTTTCATGAGCGTGAATGAGTCATGTTCACCTCGGACTCACCTCAGTATGGACACAATCAAGGTATTTATTTTCTCTCCACAACACTTTCTTCTCTCTTCCTTTCCTCCTCCACTTTCTCCCTTTCTTCTCTTTTTCTCTCCTTATTTCTCACCTATAACGTTTTACTTTTCCTCCCCCTTTCCCTCCATCTTTGCTCTCTCTCTCTCTTTCTCCTTTCCCACCCTAATTTTTTTTTCTCTTCCCCTTTTTTTTCTCCCCCATAACACATTACTCTTCCTTCCCTTTTCCTACCTCTTCACTCTCTCTTCTTCCCTTTTCTTCTTAAGCCTCTTCCTCTTCCTCCATCTTCATTCGCTCCCTTTCTCCTTTCTCTTCTTAAACTTCTACTTCTTCCTCCTCATTTCTTTTCCCTAACACTTTTTTCTTCCTTCCTCTTTCCCTATCTCTTCACCATCTCCCTTCCTCCATCTTCTCCCTAAATCACTTCCTCTTCCTTTTTATTTCTCCTCCTTAAAATTTTATTCTTCCTTCCTCTTTCTCCTTCCTTCCCTCCTTCCTTCCCTAAACCTCCTTATCTCCCCTCTCATGCTTCTTACTCATTCCTTTCCTCCCTCTAACCTAACGCCTGCATCTCCGTTTTCTCTGGCTTTATTCCTTCCTTAAACCTCTCCATTTCATCTCTCATTACTAATTTTCCTTCCTTGCATCTAATCTTTGCTCCTCCATTCACTCTTTCCTTCGCTCAACCTCCTTCCCCATTTCGTCTCCTCCCATATACAGTATCTTTCCTTCCTCTGTTACCTCCTCTTCCTTCCTTCCTTCCTTCCTTCCTTCCTTAATCCCCCTTTTCTTTTACTTCAGTACTTCACTCCCTCCCCGTTCCCTTAACCCCTCTAACAAAGGCGTAATAGCCACTAAACGCAGCAGTTACAGCTTCGGCCCGCCCAGCTGCTCCCTATTATCTGATCACTATCGGGCCTCCCCTGTCAAGTTCGGCCCCGCGTTATCTGATTCGGCGCTCGGCTATCTAATTCTGCCTCTCAGCTCCGCGGATTCAATGTTCCGCCGCTGGATTGGGCTCGCCGCCACCAGGGTCATGCAGCGGAAAGGGTGAGCCTGCACCTGACACGTAAAAAATGGTGATGCTTACGAAATGGGATCAATGGGGACCAGGTAAGAGGTGTGGATGTGGGTGGAGAGAGAGAGAGAGAGAGAGAGAGAGAGAGAGAGAGAGAGAGAGAGAGAGAGAGAGAGAGAGAGAGAGAGAGAGAGAGAGAGAGAGAGAGAGAGAGAGAGAGAGAGAGAGAGAGAGAGAGAGAGAGAGAGAGAAACGAACAGACAAAAAGATAGACACATGCATACCGATACGGAGGAAAAAAAAATACAAACACACAAACAGACACAAACAAGCAGACAGACAGTGACAGAGAGACACAATCAAACAGAAAGAGCTATAGACAGACAAACAGACACATGCGGAAAACGACACAGAGGAAACAGACTTAACGACGCAAAAAGACAGACAGATAGAAAGACATACATATAAACAGACAGACAGACAGACGGAAAGACTTGAAAAAAGGCAGGCACATCAACAAAGAACAATAAGGGTAACACCAAAGCAATTTACGCAGACAGATGAAGTGCACAGGGAAATAAGAACCTTCCTGTACGAGATAAATATAATAACAATAATTATAACCAAAATTCAATCTGTCGGATCCTTCTTTTTCCAATTACCAGTAGTAGGGACAATGAGAGAGAGAGAGAGAGAGAGAGAGAGAGAGAGAGAGAGAGAGAGAGAGAGAGAGAGAGAGAGAGAGAGAGAGAGAGAGAGAGAGAGAGAGAGAGAGAGAGAGAGAGAGAGAGAGAGAGAGAAATATATTAGTTACGGAGGAAACACTTGGGAACCCACATCACTGACGGCCAGACTTACATTTTACTTAAGAAAATAACAGGCGTCATTAAGTTGTAAATTCAAAGGCGGGTCTGCGTTATTTCCCGACTTCCTCCTCCTCCTCCTCCTCTTTTTCCTCTTCCTCCTTAGTGTGTGTGAATTTGAGGGGGAGGGGGGGGAGAGGTTCCAATGCCCCCCTACCTCCCCTTTCCTTTCCAACCCCGTAAATCGAGTATTAACACTAAAGAAAACGCAGAAGAGCGGATTTTGCTGGATTTTTACTCTCTCTCTCTCTCTCTCTCTCTCTCTCTCTCTCCTACTGCACTTCCACTCTTTCTCAAACTTCCTTTTATAGCAACGTTTCTCCTCCCCTTCCCGTCTATATCCTCCTCCTCCTCTTCTTCTTCCTCCTCCTCCTCCTCCTCGACACGGACTCATCTCTTATCGACGGTGATCTAAATGATTTTCCGTCCTCTGCGAGCAACAGGTACAAGAAATTAAGGTTAAAACCAGGTACATGCGCTGTTTTGGGGATCTTATTCACTCGCAAGTTCTTAATCAGCGTCGCGGATGGATTCGGGGAAGTGGAGGAAGACGGAAAACGAGGCATCGATGCGGAGAAGCCAATATTTTATCGTGAGACAAAGATGAAGACATGAATTCGACGCGTAAACAGCGGCCTGGTGATTTCGTGTCGCGGTCAGTCAGCTGGGCTGTCAGGATTTTTGTTTTTGTTTCTTTGCGAGAGTGTTGTAAACAAGACGTAATGGTGTAGTGTGGTTACTGGTTCATCCTGCCTTGCTGACGCTGTTGTTGCTGCTGTTAATTTGTCCTGTCGGGACTGTTTCTGTGTGCTTTCCGATGTTTGAGTAACAGGTTTATACTACTACTACTACTACTACTACTACTACTACTACTACTACTACTACTACTACTTCTGATACTACTACTACTACTACTACTACTACTACTACTACTACTACTACTACTACTACTACTACTACTACTACTACTACTACTACTACTACTACTGCTAATAATAATAATAATAATGCTACTACTACTACTACTACTACTATTACTACTTCTGCTACTACCACTACTACTACTACTACTACGTACTTCTGGTACTACTACTACTACTACTACTACTACTACCACTAATATAACTGCTACAAACACGGCTACTGGTATTTAAGTAAAATTAAGAGGAGTAAGAAGAGGGGAATATTGTTAGGAATAATGGCAATAATAATGGAGATGAATATATTAATAAGAAAAATAATAATAATAATAACGATAATAGGAAAAAGAAGATCACACGGTTCCACACAAGACAATCAGCGCAGGAAACAGGCGGAGGCACAAAAAGGCCGCAAAACACCGGTCTCAATTATGAGAAAATAAAGTCGCCGGGAGTGGAGGGGACGGTGGCGGCCTCTAGGAACGCACACATCCGGCGCGGCGCCTCGCAGGCCGGTGATCAAGGACTGCACCGGCCTGACACGGACCGCCGCCCACGCTCTGCACTTAATTAAAAAGGAACTGCTCCAGGTCTGGGCCACAACAACCAGGTACAGTGCAAGGGGTTAACAGCACACACACACACACACACACACACACACACACACACACACACACACACAGTTAAAAAAAACTACCGGAACTATAAAACTTCATAGCCTCCAGTCAAGTTTCTTTTATATTCTTGTCTTTCGATGCATGTTGGGGTGGCTGGCTGGATAGATGGCTGGCTAGCTAGCTGGTTGGCTGGTTGACTAGCTAGTTCGCTGGTTGGTTAGCTGGCTAGATAGCTGACTGGCTGACTGGATGGCTGGCTGGTTGGTTGGTTAACTGACTAGCTGACTGACTGGTTAGCTGGCAGGCTAGCTTGCTTGCTTGTTTGCTGGCTGGCTAGCTGCCTGACTAACTGTCTGACTTGATGACTGGATGGCTAACTGACTGGCTTGCTTATTAGCTTGCTGCCTGGCTAGCTGACTGGCTAGCTGGCTGGCTGGCTGGCCGGATGGCTGGGTGGCTGGGTGGCTGGTTGGCAGGGTAGCTATTCGGCTGGCTAGCTGGTTGGCTGGTTGGCTGATTGGCTGGGTAGCTAGCTGACTGGCTGGATGGCCGGATAGCTGGTTGGCTGGGTGGCTGGGTGGCTGGGTGGCTGGCTGGCTGGCTGGCTGGCCGGATAGCTGTTTGGCTGGGTGGCTGGGTGGCTGGCTGGCTGGCCGGATAGCTGGTTGGCTGGGTGGCTGGGTGGCTGGGTAGCTGGTTGGCTGGGTGGCTAGCTGGCTGGCTGACTGGCCGGATAGCTGGTTGGCTGGTTGGCTGGGTGGGTGGTTGGCTGGGTGGCTAGCTGGCTGACTGGCTGGCCGGATAGCTGGTTGGCTGGGTGGCTGGGTGGCTGGGTGACTGGGTAGCTGGTTGGCTGGGTGGCTGGGTGGCTGGCCGGATAGCTGGTTGGCTGGGTGGCTGGGTGGCTGGGTGGCTGGGTGGCTGGGTGGCTGGGTGGCTGGGTGGCTGGGTGGCTGGGTGGCTGGTTGGCTGGGTGGCTAGCTGTCTGGCTGGCTGGCCGGATAGCTGGTTGGCTGGGTGGATGGGTGGCTGGGTGGCTAGCTGGCTGGCTGGCTGGCCGGATAGCTGGTTGGCTGGGTGGCTGGTTGGCTGGGCGGCTGGCTGGGTGGTAGGTTGTCTGGGTAGCTGGCTGACTAGCTGGCAGGTTGAGTGGGTGGTTGGGTGGCTGGTTGGCTGGCTGGGTGGCTGGCTGGTTGGCTGGGTGGCTGACTGGCTGGCTGGCTAGCTGGCTGGCTAGCTGGCTGGCTGGCTGGCTGGCTGGCTTGCTAGCTAGCTAGGTGGCTGGCTTGCTGGCTTGCTGGCTTGCTAGCTTGCTGGCTTGCTGGCTGGCTAGGTGGCTGGCTTGCTGGCTTGCTGGCTTGCTGGCTTGCTAGCTGGCTGGCTTGCTGGCTTGCTGGCTTGCTGGCAGAGAGTTTCGTGCCGTCATGCAATACTGCTAGGCAGCCGAGAAGGAAAGTGCAATTATCTTCAGATCCAGTTTTTCTTTGCTACTCTCCCTCAAGGACTAGTGCTATCAGCCGCAGGTGCTGCCTTATCCATGGCAAAAACAGCGTAGTGGGCTTGTAATTATGCAAGTACACAATTAATGTACTATAAGTATGCATATTTGGTGAGTAATTTACTTGATGTTAGAATTTAGATTTGAGCAAACAATGTAATCCAAATTTAGCAATACCTTGGTGTACAGACGCACCGGACATGCAGAGAGTGGTGACAAGTGGAGGCAGAGGTGAGGCAGGCCAAGGGTGCAACCAATGTGTGACCTAATGACTATCATAATTTTAGTTCAGGAGTCTCGGAAGAATGAATAACTTTCACGGCATTGTAATGACAAACATGATTGATAATGCTACAAAAAATATGTATTGCTTAAAAACACAAGATTTTGTACTTGGATTCATGTCAAATACAGTAGTATTTGTACTTGTACATTTAGAAAGCGAAGTTTTTGTACTTGGATTTGTGATACCACAATATAAGTGCACTCAAATGCAACACGGGCACTTGTTCTCAACCACCCGTCACAGGAGGCTGCGACGACGAGTAACAGGATGAATAAGGAAATGAAGGAAAACGAAAAAATATATGAAAATAATAATAATAATAATAATAATAATAATAATAATAATAATAATAATAATAATAATAATAATAATAATAATAATAATAATAATAATAATAATAATAATAATAATAATAATAATAATAATAATAATAATAATAATGTCCTCACAATGACAGCACGCCTGATTTGTAAATGCCGCAAGCAATGACAAGGGAATGAAAAGGAAAGGATAACGGACTAGCGAAAG
Source organism: Eriocheir sinensis (assembly GCF_024679095.1). Classification (NCBI taxonomy): domain Eukaryota; kingdom Metazoa; phylum Arthropoda; class Malacostraca; order Decapoda; family Varunidae; genus Eriocheir; species Eriocheir sinensis. The sequence goes on from NC_066548.1 coordinate 11,367,943, forward strand.
GAAGGGAGGGAGAAAGGGAGAGAGAACAGAGGGGAGGGGGAGGCACGGAATGAGACACGGAGGGAGGCAGACCTGAAGGCTCGGTATACAGCGTAGGCCTACCAGCAATATTAATCACGATCACAACAGCTCATGATTAAAGGGCGATGAGGGAGGGTATTGACAGCGGTAATGAAGGGTGTTGATGATGCTATCAATGCGCAGTGATCCACGCGAGGACGGCAGCTGATAATGGTAACGGTAATGAAAGACGTCGATGCAGATAATGAGAGAGTATCGCTGGAAATTGTAACGCGAATGATAATGATAAAGCAGGATGCCAAACCACAGAAACCACTACCTATCTATTCTCCCTTGGCCTGGGGGGATGATGAGAGGTGAGGGCGGGGAAAGGATGGGGTATTAGGAGGGGATGGGGCGTAGGGGGAGGAGAGAAAAGGGGGATGAAACGGAAACAGGATAATGTGAGATGTGGAGAGAAAGGAGAGTCATTGGAAGAGAAGAGGAAGATAAAAGAGACGAAAGAAGAAGAACGTGAGGAAATAGGAAAAGGATAATGCTAATAGGGGAAACAGAGGAGCCTTCGCGGAGGAAAAAAAAATTGAAAAAGAAGGAAGAGACGGAGACGAAGGAAAAACGTGCGAGGAAACAGAAACAGGAGGCAAACACTACCAAATAGCCTTTTGTTTCCATTCTCTCGCACTTATTTTCTTTCTTCTCTTATAAAAAAAAAAAAGTGCAAGAGAATGGAAACAAAAGGCGATTAGGAGGAAGAAAAGTTGCTGGGCGTGGAGCAGGAAGGGAAAGAAGAGAGAAGGACGAATAATATTAGGAGTGAGGATAAAGAAAAGCAGCCAGGCCAATGGAAAGAAAGAAAAAAGGGAGGGGGGTGGATTAGTAGATGAAGGAACAAGGAAGGTAAAGCAGGTGGGTAAAGGAAGAGACCAAGGCGTGGAGGCAGGGAGAGGGCCAGATGGGGGGAAGGGGGTGGAGGAGGGTAAAAGATGAAGTGTTTTCCCTCACCGTCAATTAGAGACAGGTGCAAGGGGCGTGGGTGGGCCGCGTCCGGCATGTCAATGAAGGCAAGGATAGGAGCGAGAGAGCGGGAGGGGCGCGGCGGGAAGACGGACGCGGGGGAACACAGGAAGAAAGGCAGGCAGGAAGAGGGACGGGAAGGAGACAGTAAAGAGAAAAATATATGAAGTGGTTGAAGTTTTAGTCCACGCCCCAGTTCCCGAAGCTGACTCCATTTTTATGACCGTCGGTGAGTCCCCACCTATACGTCTCTTTATCCAAACATTGCAAAGAAAAAAAAAAGTAGAGAGAGAGAGAGTAATATATGAAGTAGCCTTAGTCTTGGTGCACGCCCCGGATCTTGACGTTAATTCTGTTCTTATGACCGTCGCTCAAACCTCACCTATCCGTCCGTTTATCTCTACATCTACCCCCCTACCTACTTTCACCTGTCATTCAACTCTATAGCTCCTGGACTGCCTTCCCAAGAGGTGAACGCCCTGTGGCCCGGCTGATGATGGCCACCCACGGCCTCTTACCGCGCTGAACGACCCCACCAAACGACCCACAAAGGTAACCAGGAACAGAGAAACAGGAAGAGAAGCAGGAAGAGACGAGGCTGAAATGGACATTCTACCAACCTGTAATTTACCTTAGGAGAGAGAGAGAGAGAGAGAGAGAGAGAGAGAGAGAGAGAGAGAGAGAGAGATGGTAGGAATCTCTACCTGGCATCGGAGGGAAGGTAGGAAGCGGGTAAATCTAAGGACATAAATTAGGTCTATATAATTAAACCACACACAAAAAAAATCAAAGTAGTAAAGGAGAAATAAGACGAAAAAAGATAAAAGAAGGGAGAAAGGACCACTAACCAGGAGCAAATAGGAGCATGCCAACACGGAGCCTGGGAGAACACTTGGAGGTAATCACACTTCCTCTCCCCGTAAACTGTTACTGTTCCCCGCCGCCGCCGCGCCCGACAACTGACCATTCGGGGCAGGTTACCGCGGGAGTGGGAGAACAGTGCTAGGCCGTAAACCCTCAGGCCGGAAAACATTACGAAGGGCGTGTGTGTGTGTGTGTATGAGAGAGAGAGAGAGAGAGAGAGAGAGAGAGAGAGAGAGAGAGAGAGAGAGAGAGAGAGAGAGAGAGAGAGAGAGAGAGAGAGAGAGAGAGAGAGAGAGAGAGAGAGAGAGAGAGAGAGAGAGAGAGAGAGAGAGAGAGAGAGAGAGAGAGAGAGAGAGAGAGAGAGAGAGAGAGAGAGAGAGAGAGAGAGAGAGAGAGAGAGAGGGGAAGAAATTACATTATTTCGAAAATTAATTTAGTTTGCTGTTGTAGAAACTCGTAGAAAACTTTTAAAAAAGGCGACGTGCACAGGGCAAGGCTAGGAACACACACACACACACACACACACTAGGCCGGGGAGGGTGTCATCAGGGTTCAGACAGGGGGCCTGGACATCATCCCCACGCTCTATATATCCTAGTGCTATTGATGTGGCAGAACTCTCACTGCCCTGCCGTGTAGTGATTATTGATTTAATTACTTGTATATTTTTTCATTTATTTTACTGTAATTATCCGTGCGTCATGCAGCTCACACACCGAACTCTGCCTCTGGACCCCCCGCGGCCGTACATCCGCAGATGAATCAAGGCAATTCAAGGCCACACAAAAAGGATAATTTGCGTCTAATTGTTCCCCGGACGTGCATTGGCCGCGCCACGTGAGCGCCTCCCGCAAGGGAGCACAGGAAGACGGGGTCATCTGCTGCTGCGTCACTCTTGCACACCTGAGCCAGGTGAAGCTGTGTACATGAGCCTCACTCACTCGCACCTTTCTAGCCGGTACTACACAAGCGAGAACGATCTTGCTACGTCTGGTTAAGGACCGCGCCGTGCGTGTGAATGGAGGAGAGAGGCAACACAGTAACACATGGTTGAACAAGCAGAAAAAGGAAAGTAGTTTCTCGATGTAACCTTCCACAAGTACCGTACACATATACTCACGTTCAGTAAGACCTGACGATCTGACACAGGTGACGTATTCCTGTAACAAAAACAAAAGAAAACGATTAGTTAATTAATATTAAACCGATAAGGAATCTACATTATCCATTTTAACTGGCAAGGCCTGTTAAGTAATTCTTGATATGTGAAATGACGGCTGATTATGCACAAACAACACAATGATTACATTAATGATACAAAGTCCAGGTATTTAAATAAATTCTGCAGGCTAGAAACAACACTCGAGCGAGCAATTCATGAATAACTGCTTTGAGTTACTGCTCGTGCTTGTGGTTTTCCCAGTACCCGACGATTCAGTCTGCTATTTTCTTATAAATGGCGGTCGTTCTGTTTTAATGTCAGCGTTACTGTCGACGTTGTGGGAGTACAGCACTTACAAATTTTCATAGGAGGAGGAGGAGGAGGAGGAAGAGGAGGAGGAGGAGGAAGACCAGAAGAAAGAACAAAAAAAAGATTAAGAATGCTGTCGTGATAAATGAACATTACTTTAAACAGTAAAGAAAAAAGAAAGCGTGCAAACTAATGAACGCAAACAATAGAACAGAACCAGTAGAAAATAGTCAATAACCAAATTATTACGATGCCTGCAAAGTATGATAATAACGGACACAAAGGCATTACACACTGCAAGATTAAAAGCATTTTTGAAATCGATGACATAAAAGAGAAACTAATATTTGGCTAGTGAGGTGAAACGCTGCAATAACTCAAATGAATAAATAAGCAAAGGTAACCTGATGATGCTTGACAATTCAGCATTTTAGTAATTGAGAATATTCTCTTTTGAGTTTGACTCAACCAAATAAATTGTTAGTTGCCTTCGATATGCATACACACACACACACACACACACACACACACACACATACACACGCAAATACAGATACGGAGACGGGACCACACGAGCGTAAGCCCAGGCCCTGTAAAACTACAACTAGGTAAATACAACTAGGTAAATACACACACACACACACACACACACACACACACACACACACATTAGATGACTAAAAATGCTGTCAAGAAAAAAGTATGGTAAACACGTGGGCGAGTTTCCAGCACCAGCTTCAGAATGTCTGCACATTTTCATTTTGTAGACATGCTTAGCCTCCTGCCCCTATGCCCGCCCCGCCCCCTAGCCTCTGCCCTCCCCCCGCCCGGCCTGGCACGCGGCGCGGCTGGCAACACGCTGCCTCGGGGGCTTACTGGGGGAAATAGCTCACCAAGTTCCAAGCGACGAATCCTCTTAGAAGAAAATCGGATTAAAGGGTGAGCATAAGACGAAACTTGATGATATAACCCAAATTATACGCGCGTAATAACAACGCGAAAACTAAGTAACACACGAAGGCCTTAACAAATATTACAAGGCACCGCAGCGGGAGACGCCCGAGGAAATATTAACAAGCAGCACACCTACCATTTGGTCCTCCCACACGCTACAAAATCCATAATACTGATTAATTTTTTTAATGGTTTTTAGAGTGACGGAGGGTGAAAAGGGGGCGTTAGGGGAGGCTGGAGCTTACGGGGAGGGAGAGAAAGAAGGAAGGGGAGATGAGGAAGGAATAGGAGGGTGCGAGTAGGGGGGACGCGACTTACAGGGGAGAGAAAGGAAGGAAGGAAAGGAGCACGAGGTAGAGACCGTGGGGTTAAAAAGTGGGAGCAGGGGAGAGACGAATAAAATTAAAATGGGGGAGATGAAGGAAGGAAGAAAAAAAGAAGAAAGAAAGAAAAGAAATGCATGGGGACAAGAGGAATAAACAGATAAGGAAACTATATGAAGAGAGCAAAAGTGGAAAAGAGGAAGACAAGCATAGGGAATAGGAAGAAAGGAACAGAAAAAAAAAGATAGGAAGGTGGGACTTAAACGTAGGGAGAAGAACATAAGAGCGAGAAAGAAAGAAGGGTAAGGGAACGAGGGAGGAAGATAAAGGAGGGAATCAGAAAGGTGGGACATAAAAGTAGGGAAAAGAAAGAAGGAGAAAGGAAGGAGGGTTAGAGAACGAGGGAGGATGAGGAGGAAGGAGGGAGAATCAGCCAGGAAAGTGCGCCGGTCACAAACGACTGAAAAAAAAAACCAGTGGCCATTTATATGTAAACTACCAACTGTTGACCATTGGCTGTGTTGACCGGACGGGAAATGGAGAAAAAAAAGGAAAAAGAGGGGGAGTCAGGAGGGGAGAGAAGGAGGGGGAAAATAAAGCGAGGAGGGAGGAAGGGAAAGGACAGTAAAAAAATCCCAACACGGAAACTAAATAAACAATCGAAAAAGGTGGTAGAGAGAGGTAGATGAGAAGTAGGACAAAGAGGAAAACGGGAAGAAGGAGAAGGAACAGAGGAAGAGAAGAGGAAGGGAAAGAGGAAGTTAAGAAATGCGAGTATGAAGCAGAGCGGAGAGAGCAAAGAAAATTAAAGGAAAGAACAAAAGGAAATGAGAGGGTGCAAAATAAAGAAGAGATGAAGAATAAAGAAGGAACGTGAATAAACGAGAAAAAAGAAGCTAAGAGGGGAAGATAAATTATTTGAAAGAAAGAAGACGGATAAGGAAGGTAAGGAGGAGAGGGAGAAAAGGGGAAGAACCAAAGAGTTAATATAGGTATCAGGAAGAAGAGGGGAACAGAGGAAGGGGAAAGCAGAACAGAGAAAGAGGAGAGGGGACTGGAAGGGAAGGGAAACAGAGAGAGAGAGAGAGAGAGAGAGAGAGAGAGTCATGGTATATATTTTAATGGGTCTGTACTTATTATTTCATTAGTGAGGAGTGAATGGCACGAGGGGAGAGCATAGAAAACGGGAGAGGGGAAACAGGGACGCTCGTTTTTTATTAGCATTTTTAACAGCTTGGAAAAAAATGCATGTGGGTGAGAGAGAGAGAGAGAGAGAGAGAGAGAGAGAGAGAGAGAGAGAGAGGGGAAGGAAAGACAGATGAAGGGAGAGCTTTCACAGGAGAGGGGGAGGCAAAGATTTATGGTAGGGAGGAAGGGAGAGAGGTGCAGGAAGGGAGTGAGAGAGGGACGCACACATACACATACGCACATACACAAAATGCAGAATAAGAAATATAAATTACATTAACGGCATTATACATCATAGACGCAATTACAAACAAAAAATAGCACAATGAAACAACAACCTACAAAAGCAAGACAATATACGTAACTAAATAAAAAAGGAAACGGTAAAATTCTACAAACTTTCATCTTTTATAAGGGAAAAATAGACTAGTTAGGGAACAGGTAAAAGTCAAATAGGTATTACAATGTTATTTCTGAGGCTTCTACATCTTCCTCCCATCCCCATACCCCCCGCTGTTCCTCCCCGCCGCCCACCACGGGGACGCGCGGGTGCGGGAAGGAGGAAGGACGAGGAGGAACTCTGGTTTAATTTAGTCGTCCATCAAAGGTCACACCAAATCACTCGCGTTTTCTTTCACTCCTAGCACTAAATGATCCTTGTAACCCGTAGCGTGACGTGCTCAGTGTGTATGTGTGTGTGTGTGTGTGTGTGTGTTTGAGGTACAGAATAATAAAACACGCTGGCTCAACTGGTTAGAGCGCTGCTCTGCCAGGCTTAACAGCCTGACAGGCGGCGGTTCGAGCCCCGCTCAGGCCGGATTCTTTCCGTTGACTAGGAGTGATTACTGTCCCCCCTTGAGCAAGGGGGATGGGATGTATGCTGTATGAGGTCCTGGTAGTGCCCATAGATCGACTATAAAGAGCACTTGCTCATGTCGGGAGGGTACCTGCTAGCGATTGCGACTTCAACTCGTGATCAGGTCGTGGCCGTGGTGGTGAATTACACACACACACACACACACACACACACAGCCGAACCCTTGTCACACAGCAGGTAAAAAACACACAAACACACACTTCCAGGTACAAACGGTCATCATCTCATCACCCCCACCCCAATCAACCCCCACCCCCTCAACGAACTTCCTCCCTCCCCACTTTCACCCATTTTGTCCCTCATTTAGATCCAAACCTTTACCTTTTCTCCCCACTCTGAAACATAACCTTTGCCTCCCCCCCCCCCCCCCCCCCCGGACCCCAGCAGAATCTACCTGCCGCCGCGTAATTAGTCAACAGGAAGTCTGGAAACACCTGGGCGATGACACCTATGGAGAAGGACACTGACCCAAACATATATTTTTTTCTTTCACATTTTTTCTTTCCCCGTTATTTATTTAGTTCAGATATTTTTGTCTTTCTATTTTTTCTTTCATTTATATATGAAGATTCTCGACACACCCACAAAGATACAAACACGTTTTGTTCAATTTTCTGAACATAAAATAATCAAATAACTTCACTCGTTTTTGCATTTGGATATATTTTACCTTTACAATATAGATCCTCATTCATTAAAACTACTGTGTGTGTGTGTGTGTGTGTGTGTGTGTGTGTGTGTGTGTGTGTGTGTGTGTGTGTGTGTGTGTGTGTGTGTGTGTGTGTGTGTGTGTGTAAACATATTGGTGGATTATCTTCGATGGTGCATATTTCAAGAATTATTTGTTTATACTTTCTTTTGATTGATGGCTGAGATTTTTCACCGGTTGTTTTCATACGAATATATTAATCCCACATCCTTCATTTTTGACGCATTACCCCTCACTCTCTCTCCCTCTCCCTCTCCCTCTCCCTTACTCCGTTTTCCTCTCCCTCTCCCTTTCTCAATCTGTCTCCTTCTCCCTCAGTTTGCTTCTCTCGCTCTCCCTCTCTCAATTTGTTTCTCCCTCCCTCAATCTGTCTCTTTCCCTTTCCCTCCCTCTGTTGGTTTCTCTCTCTCTCTCTCTCTCTCTCTCTCTCTCTCTCTCTCTCTCTCTCTCTCTCTCTGCATGGGAACGTTCCTCCACTCCCTATCACTCTCCCCACAATTTTTTCTCCTCCCCTCAATTTCTCTCATCGTCTGACCCTCTTCTCTATCTATATGCATCCATTCAACGACTCTCTCTCTCTCTCTCTCTCTCTCTCTCTCTCTCTCTCTCTCTCTCTCTCTCTCTCTCTCTCTCTCTCTCTCTCTCTCTCTCTCTCTCTCTCTCTCTCAATGTTATGTCTGTTTCCTATTCCTTTTTCTCATGTTGTAAACGTTTACTCTCTTATCATCCGTTAGCTTTCCTCCTCCTCCTCTTCCTCTTCCTCCTCTTCCTCCTCTCCCCCTTGCCCCATGCCACTACACTTCTGATTCTTCACCTCCTTATCATCTCTTTTTCCAACTCTATGTCTCTTCTCTCTCCTCCTCCTCCTTCTCCCCCTTCTCATCTTCATATCCCTCCCTCTCCTCCTCCCCCTTCCCGAGCCTCCTCACCGGTGTCAAACAGACTCTGCAAGTGGAGGAAGGGCGTGGAAGGGCAAGTATGATTGATGGGCAAATACCTGGTGGGAGAGGCAATTTCCCACTCAAGCACCTGCAAACACCGCCAGCCACTCGGGAACAGGGTCAGGACCACAAACCGAAATCCGCGTTTTCTTTCTCTCTTATTCATGTATTCTCTCCGCCGTGCTCGTGATCATCGTTCGCTCCGTCAGTCTGCCTGGCCCGCGGAATAATCCTCATTTATCTCCCGCTACATAATTTTAGAGATTTTGGTGCTTGCTGGAATTTTGGATACATTTGTAAAGGCACATATTCCCAACACAAAGAAACATAAATAGATAGATAGATAAATGTCAAAAGATAGATAGATGGATAGATAGATAGATAAACAGAGGTAAATAAATAGATAGGATAGATAAAGATAGATCTAAGATTAAAGGCCTATAGCTACAACAAAATTGCTTCTATTTACCGTCAGAGGTTTGCTAGAGAAAGCATTAGTAACAAAAGCACATGCGAACAACACTCTAGACAACACACACACACACACACACACACACACACACACACACACACACACACACAGGTGGCAGCAGCAGGGAAAGACTACCCGTGGCTGCCGTAACTACCAATGCGTCACATAAAGTACACACCGGGGCAGTATTCTCAGGTAGAACAACAGCTGGAAGTAATTAGAGCCCATTATATCCATCACCCACAGGTAAGATGGAGTGTCAGATATGCGCTATACCTTTCTCTATAACAGGCCTATAGGGAGCCATTAACAAGGATATATGGGAAGCCGCAGGTACCCCTCACACCTGCCCGCCCCTACCTGGCCCTACCTGGCTCTGCCCTGCCCGCCTCCACTCACGTTGCCGATGGTCAGATTCAAAGCACGGCGGCGAGGAAATGGATCAAGGCACACTTCAGCCTCCTCTTGGTGTGTGTGTGTGTGTGTGTGTGTGTGTGTGTGTGTGTGTGTGTGTGTGTGTGTGTGTGTGTGTGTGTGTGTGTGTGTGTGTGTGTGTGTGTTCTGTACCTGGCATATCAAACGCTTACCTCAGGATTTTTGTTCGGGAAAATTAAAACCACATAACCGTAACGGGAAAGCAAATCGAGCACTGGAGTTTCATGTAGCTCCACACGTCAAGTTTTCGATGCAGTACACTGAGCAAAACGTTCTGGGGTTCACTGTAGCTAAAACGCAACGGGGACACGGGCAACTCCAAAAAAACTGTCACCATCATTCGTATTACATGTATAGTTTTATTTTGCCCTTGAGTTGCCTTCATGATTGTAAAGCACACCCATGTAGATATTCAGATACTCAAGACGTGCAATGAATGGAAAAACAAGTTAATTATATTCTTTCAATACATAATAAATAGATATAAAAACTACCAAGACTAATATACCAATCTGCAATACCGAAAAAAAGTGATACAATTCAAAGAGTTTTACCAGCACATAAAAAATAGAAGCTACTTAACCCCCATTATTCTTTAAAGGGGGAAATGTTCTCGCTATAGAGGCTTATCAAACACAATCCGGGACCCTCCGAGCAAGAAAGCCATTATTTGGGAGGGTTCTTACCTTACCAGCAGGTGTGTGGCATAAACAGGTGAGGAGGGACAGGTAGCAAAGGATAATTAGTTTTTTAGAGGTAGGCCCACTTACAGAGAGAGAGAGAGAGAGAGAGAGAGAGAGAGAGAGAGAGAGAGAGAGAGAGAGAGAGACACAGAGAGAGAGAGAGAGAGAGAGAGAGAGAGAGAGAGAGAGAGAGAGAGAGAGAGAGAGAGAGAGAGTAAAAAAAATATAAAAAACAAGGTAAACCAGAGAAAAGTGAAACAAAATAAAAATACTACACTACTGAATAAACTTTGTGATGAAAACAGATACCTTTTTGCGTTTGCTCACCTTTACCTGTGCTGAGGGCTTCTTAATTATTGAGAGATTATTCCAAACCTACTCATCCAACCAAAACCAATAACCACGTCTCGCTTAAGATAAAAAAACAAAATAAAAAGTCAATATTGATTCCTCTCTCTCTCTCTCTCTCTCTCTCTCTCTCTCTCTCTCTCTCTCTCTCTCTCTCTCTCTCTCTCTCTCTCTCTCTCTCTCAACATTACCCTTTTAATATTCTTTTTATTTTCATCACACACACACACACACACACACACACACACACACACACACACACACACACACACACACACACACACAGAAGCAGTCAAAACAAGTCACCCCTCAAATAGGATTAAAAAAAATAGATATAAAAATACGAGGGAAAGAAAAAGTGCACGAGAAGCGGAAAGAAAATGACGCTTTCGAAGAGGGGGAAAAATATTCTACACTAATACAGAGGACATTAGCTTGCTTTAATTTCACTCCGAACATCGATTCCATGACGCTGAGGAGGGGACAGGGTGAGGGAGAGGGTGAGGGTGAGGAGAGATGAGGGGTGAGTGCATGGAGTGATGAGGGGAGAGGGAAGAGATGAGAGGATAGGGGAGAGATGTGGGGTGAGGGGAGAAATGAGGGGTGAGGGGAAATGATTGGAAAACAGAGGAGGGGTCGAAGAAGGGGAGAATGGAAGGGGAGAAAGAGAAAGGGTGGAGACGTGAGGGAGGTCAAGATAATGAGGATGGAGAGAGAGAGAGAGAGATAGATATATAGGTAGGTATGTAGATAAACAGATATGTATATGTATAAATGAAAGTGTATATGAGGAACAAAAAAAAAAATGTGGCAAAAGTGCACAGCTTGGGGTAGTGACGTCAATGGTGGTGGTGGCAGTGGTGGTGGTTGAGAGGTGGTGGTGGTGGTGGTGGTGGGTGTTGTCGTGAAGGGTGCTCAAGGTGAGGTTAGTCTGTGTTGAGGAGCATTCTTGTGGTAATAGTAGTAGTAGTAATAGGTAGTAGTAGTAGTAGTAGTAGTAGTAGTAGTAGTAGTAGTAGTAGTAGTAGTAGTAGTAGTAGTAGGGTAGTAGTAGTAATAGTATAGGGTAGTAGTAGTAGTAGTAGTAATAGTAGTAGCAGAAGTAGAAGTAGTAGTAGCGTTAGTGTTTCTTCTCATTATTGTTGTTCTTTCTGCGTAGCTGCTGTTCTTGTTGTTATTGACTGTGTTGTAGCTCTTACTATAGCTGTTGTTATTGTTACCGTCGTTTATGGTGTTGTAGGTGGGAGTGCAGGTGGTGGTGGTGGAGGTGCATTGATCTTGCAGGTGAGCGCGGTGGCAGTGGAAGGACGGGGTGAGGGAGGGAAGGGGGGGGGGGAGGAGCAGAGTGAAAGACCATACGGACATTAACACACTTCGATCTGGGTGTTTTAGTGCCTTGTTCTGGGTAGCAGCGAGCACTGACCACTCACGGGCTCCTCCTGCCGCCGCTGCTCAGGTTAGTGAAGGGGTTTGAGGATGTGGTTTGAGGGGGAGGGGGTGTTTGAGGGGGAAGGGGTGTGAGTGAGCAGGGGTGTGAGGGTGTAGGGGTGTGAGGAAGAGGGGATGTAAGGGAGACGAGGTGTGAGGGACAAGGGGGGACAAGGAAGAAGGGCTGTGGGAGAGGGCGTGTGACCGGAGAAGGGAATGTGGAAGGGATATGATGTGTGAGGGTGGAGTTACTGTACATTGCCGCTTGCCTGTTGATTCCACCATGTTTGCGTTTATTAGTTTCAGTGAACGTTTAATTTTACTTTTTAACGTAAGAATCTAAATATCTAAGATGGAGTAGTTGTTTTCCCATTTTCTAACTCCCATTTGAATATTTATCTATTTATCTACCTGTATTTATCCGTCTACTTATACTATTAATCCCCCTACCTACATACCTACGTGCCTCTGCATCTGCTTCTAGTAATACATAAAAATAATAGGCAATCGGATATACGAAGAAAGTTATAGAGTAAGCCATGACGTATTTTCAACCAATCACGTGTATTTTTCAGACAATCGCTTTCGTTTTTGTATTTCTAAGGTAAGGAAAGAGCACCTAGCGGGCTTTTTTTTTTTTGCCCTTGAACTGCCTCCTTTGCTGTAAAAAAATATATATGAAGCTTGTAAGACCTACGTGAGTGCCTCGGCGTCGTGACCTTCAAGATGTGTATCGGGCACGCAAACAAAGACACGCGAAGACACCTGCGTGAGCTCGTGGGGAAAAACAGGTTTCCTCTAATTAAGTCTTCAACGGTAACTCACCTGTCCTATTACCACTTAAGTCTCTCTCTCTCTCTCTCTCTCTCTCTCTCTCTCTCTCTCTCTCTCTCTCTCTCTCTCACGTACTCTTCAGTGATTTACGGGCTCAAGACACACTACTAAATACGACGAAAATATTAATTACAACCTCGTTTCCATAAATAACAAAAGGAGGAGGAGGAGGAGGAGGAGGAGGAGAAAGGAGGAGGAGGGGAGAGGAACGGGGTTGGGGTCTCCTGAAGGCAAGGTGGAAGCGTGGGTCAGCGGGCAGGTTAATTACAGGCAGAAAATATTACCCCGTGAGCGCCGCCTTTCCTTGTCCTCAATCCGCGGTAATCCACACTCACCTGCCACGCTCTCGCCTCCTGGGACAACCACCTGGGCCGCGATCACCTGTGGGAGTTATTTTGCAAGTTGTTACGTATTTCTTTGTTAAATCTCCAGTTGCTTATCTTATCTCCTCGTTCACAGTCCCTCCATTTTTCTTTTATTTGTAGTTTGATATTCTTGGTCTCCTCTTCATTCTTATTGTCCTTGTCCTCTATTTTCATTTTTCCTGTTGATTTACGTTCTGGTTTCCTCTTATTAATTTTTCTTGTTATCCTCTTTTCTCTTTTTTCTCTATTGTTTTATGTTCTTGGTTTCCTCTTCTTCACTATTCTTGTTGTCCTCTCTTCTCTTTTTCTCTGTAGTTTTATGTTCGCGGTTTCCTCTTCTTTTTTTTCTTATTATTACCCTCTCTTTTATTTTTTTCTGTAGTTTCATGTTACTGGTTTCGTCTTCTCCATTACTCTCAGTGTTTTCGGATGAGCAGAGGTTTGTTTCGTCAATACAGTCCTCCTCGGTGAAGTCCATTAAATCGATTACAATCTCTTCTTTTCTGCCTTGTGTGTTTCCAGTTCTTTTCCCTTGTGATTGTCGGGTAAGTAGTTAATTGTCTTGCCCGTCCACTCCACTCGGTGACGTCCTGTTCAAATGACGTTCGTTCCCTTGACGAGTTAACCGAACGCTTCCCACATACCTTCAGTAGCTGCTAGTGGAACGCTCTCCTTATTGATTCAAGCCCGGGGTACTTTTAACCCGGTAGCAGCGACGGGCCAAATTTGTGGCTTTACCGTGTAGCAGCGACGGGCCAAATTTGTGCCATGATATAAACCCCCATAAATAGCTGATGCATAAACTGATCACAAATGCGTTGAAACATATTATGAAATGGTTTGCGTGAGTGATGATTTTTTCTCATTAATTCGCTTAGAGGGGCCTTTAACGAAACATGATCCCCGCAGTTACCGGGTTCATGGAAAGGAAAGAAAATACCCGCATATTTGTCGGGTAAAGAAAAAGGCATTGTCAAAGTTTTCGTTAAGTTTGTAGCAAAAGGTTCCCAGATATATGATGCCCAGACCGTATGATAAACACAAACAGTTGCTTATTAAAAAATAATTCACTCTAGCTACTTTTCATATATCTTTTTATAGAAGGACAAGATAATTAATTCCTAGTTTTTTTTATGAATTCGCCTTGACTCTCTCTCTCTCTCTCTCTCTCTCTCTCTCTCTCTCTCTCTCTCTCTCTCTCTCTCTCTCTCTCTCTCTCTCTCTCTGGGTGTGATAACGGAGAGCATTGTTCTGAAAGGCAGTTTATGATATACTCTATTTAGGAATATGTATTATTAAAACAAGAGACTGGAAAATTATAAAAACATTGTGTGTGTGTGTGTGTGTGTGTGTGTGTGTGTGTGTGTGTGTGTGTGTGTGTGTGTGTGTGTGTGTGTGTGTGTGTCTATATATATATATATATATATATATATATATATATATATATATATATATATATATATATATATATATACTTCGTATACTTATATATATGTATGTATCATTTGCAGTTTTCCACGTACACATCCTCGATATGACCACCGCTCAGAGTGCACAGACACGCGACTTCACCAAAATTAAGAATAAAATAAAAAGTAAAGCAAAAAGAAAAGCAAGAAACATTGTCGCCCAAAGGTCAGCGCTTTTATTATTTTACCCAAACCAATAAAAGTCCCTCGCCTCCCTTGGATAATGTGGCACAGCTAAAATGTTAAAAATAAATCAATAAACTTTTTTGTGGGTGGATCTGGATGCATCTCCCGATTTATTTATTAATACGCGGAATTTTAATACCTGACCCACATCCCCTGCCTGGTTAAAGTATGAAATTGACGATAAATAAAGCAAAGTATTGGCTCTTCGGTGAAATATCGGCTTCTCTTCGGTATAACGAAGCAGTTGATCTGAGGATTTATCGTTCTTTCTCAAAATGGAGCGTCAGTCAATACTTTACAGGGTAGTCGGTCAAGTTCAGGCCGGTTCAGGGAAGTTACAGCCGGAAGAAACGCACGTCGGGCGAGATTAACGCTTGATTTGCTGTGTTGGATTCCACTAAGGCGACGACATGTTGATGCGGTAGGCAGGAAAAGTGAGTGTAAAATTACCTACTATCCACACCCTCTCCATTACACACACACACACACACACACACACACAGAACATCCCCTTCCCCACCGCTCCACACACCGAAGATTTCAACAACAATAAACCCACAAATCCATCAGTATGTTGCTTCAGGTTCTTTAGGCGAGGGTACTGACTGGCGAAAGTAAGT
Organism: Eriocheir sinensis; assembly: GCF_024679095.1. Taxonomy (NCBI): domain Eukaryota; kingdom Metazoa; phylum Arthropoda; class Malacostraca; order Decapoda; family Varunidae; genus Eriocheir; species Eriocheir sinensis. The sequence continues at coordinate 11,383,145 of NC_066548.1, forward strand.
TCAGCACGTGATCAGACCCTTGGTGAATGAATGACACACACCCAAAAAAAACTGAAACACACACAAAAACATAAACTCACACATAATCTGTCTTTCCCAGCATCTCTTCTGACTCTTACCTTCACCCCTCGCCTTTACTTCCCACAATAAAACCCTCTAACATCTGTATCCCTCAGTCTTTACACTTCCCATGAGCTACCCACAACCAGAAAACCTTATACATACATCCGTCCCACGCGCCCCGCCAGCTCCCTTTCATATCCCTGCGTTACACAACCACCAACACCCTGAAAACACCCCATCCCCTCCTCATTCCCCCTTAGGACATGTAGAAAGGGGTAAATTCGCAGAAGTTAGTCGTCCGTCGGTCAATTGGCTTCTGAATAATCTTGGAACTTGAAGACGTTATGTTGTGGGCTCACTATTATAGATCGAAAAGCTTATATTGAGTGACATTCCTATTTTTTATTATTATTTTCCTTGAATTTGTTTGGCTCTACATCCGAATTTTATGATGAAGTGGTTTTCTCTTACCCCTTTTATTTGTTTTTATATTTCTTATTTACTTTAATTTATACGGAAGTTTACCGATAATTCACTCTAATTTATTGTAATCGTTATACTCAAATTATATAGAAGTGTTTTTTTTTCTTTTCTTTTTCCTTTTGTTCACAGTCGCAGTGTCGCACGTCGAAAGGGTGTCGGAGGAGGCGGCAGATGGCGGCAGAAGGCGGGCACCCGAGTGTGAGGGAGGGAGAGAAAGGGGCCATGCTCTCTCTCTCTCTCTCTCTCTCTCTCTCTCTCTCTCTCTCTCTCTCTCTCTCTCTCTCTCTCTCTCTCTCTCTCTCTCTCAGGCTCTTTTTTTCTAATCCAGTATTATTATGCTTATTTTCTATCCACTTATGTTCCTCAGAGTCGTACCTCACCAACATCAATCTCACCACCTAAAAAATAAAATATACATCCTTATTTTACCATCACCATACCGCTCCCGTCCCTCTCAACAAATCAATAAATAAGCAAATAAATACACGACATAACCTCATCTAACCACCATGCTCCCGCCCACCCTTAAAAAAAAACATCGAATCACAGAACGCCACCAAGTCCGTAAACACCAACTAAACATTGCAAAACTGCGTCACGCCATTCCCGGCCGCCATAAATAAGCGTTACGAGACCGGCGTTACACTTCGCGGCCAACCCACCGTGAACCATTATCATGCCCCCTCCTCCCCCCTCCCCCCCCACGAATCACATTACACTCACCCCTTTCAAGCCTACACCCGCTACACCCCACCAACAGCACCCCCCCCCCCTCCTAACACACACACACGCACACACACACTTGGTACACATGTCACTGTTGCCAAATCCAATCTTGCACTCGATAAATCCATAGCAAGAGGTGAGAAAAATTGCGTCTGCCCGGCCACACTATACATTACATAATCGCCGCCATAAATTTCGCAAGATTAGAGGTATTACGCCCGACATTAAAGTTATAGATTAATTAACGGGGACGGAAACGTATATGTGGGGATTGTTGGGAGAGAGAGAGAGAGAGAGAGAGAGAGAGAGAGAGAGAGAGATAAAGTAGGTGAAAGAAGAACGACGGGCAAGGGATAAGCGAGGGAGAGTGAGGAGAGGAGGAGGAAGGAGAATAAAGAAAGAGGAAGATGAATAGATAAATAAATAAAGGAGAAGGAAGAAGAGAGAGGAAGCGAGGGAGTGAGGCACATATTGCAAGTAAAGAGCGAAGGAAGAAGAAAAAGAGGAGGAGGGGAGGAGGAGGAGGAAAGGGAGATGGAGGAGTGGGAGGAGGAGATAAATAAAAGTGGACAATAAAAATGACATTAAACATTACATAGGAATGACATATATTACCATTTAGGTGTCCCTCAATAGCTAAAAATATAGAGGAACCAACGCCCCTTATTTTGTAGTAATGGCCTGACAACCCCCCTACCCCCCTCGACCTCCACGCCCCCCACCCTTCCCCCAACCACCAAAATCTCCCCGACATCCCTTCCCCCTCCTCTTTTCCTCACTCCCCACATACGCTAAATGGATACAGGAGCAAACAGAAGCGACAAAAAAAATAGACCAACCGTAACAAACTGGAAAATTAAATAACGATCCCAAAACCCAAAGTACATAAACCACAAAGAAAAATGAGGCTCGGACGAGAAGGGAAAAAATATATATAAAAAGGGGTTGTATGGGGGCGGAGAGAGAGAGAGAGAGAGAGAGAGAGAGAGAGAGAGAGAGAGAGAGAGAGACGCTTCGCTATTGGGTCTCTAACATTATCGGGGTAAGGGTGTGTAATAAGATTAGAGTTGGTAACATTGCAGTTCTCTCTCTCTCTCTCTCTCTCTCTCTCTCTCTCTCGTGTGTGTGTGTGTGTGTGTGTGTGTGTGTGTGTGTGTGTGTGTGTGTGTGTGTATCGCTCACCTATGTATGTATATGTATATGCATCCATCCACCTCGTCGCTTCCTTCCCTCTTACTGATTAATTTGATCTTTTATTATTTTGCATTTTTCCTCTCCACCAGTCCCTTCCCTTCTTACCTCTCCTCTTTTTATTATTCATCTCCTTATCTCACCCTTCCCTGTCCCTTCCCTCCCTTGGCACTTCGATAAAAATCTTCCCTCTCCCTCTCCCTTTCCTCTCCCTCTCACTTGTAATTCCCTCTCTCTCCTTATTTCTCCCTCCACCCCATCTTCATGCACACTTCCCCCTCTAGCTTACTCTCGGTCCTCTCTCTTCCACCCTCTCCCTCTCTCTCTCCCTTGCTAATTCCTCATGATCCAACGAATCAATAGACTGACAGATGACGGAGCGACTCCAGGCATTGATTCGCCAGGCCGGTCACCGAAAAGGCCAAAATATTACAAAAGAGCGCAGAGCAGTGGCGGCGGCGTTGGCGACAAACCACTGCAGGAAAGGGGAGGAGAGGGAGAGGAAGGGAGGATAAAAGATAGGGAAATATTGAGGGTGGGAGAAGGACGTAAAAGGGGAGTAGATAGGGAATAGGTGAAAAAGGGTAGGAGAGAAAGATATGATAAAATGGGAAAAAGGGAAAAGAAAGGGAGGACAAGGAAGAAAGGGTAATAGGTAAACGAAGGGAGACATAGATAGGATGGAGAAGATAGAGAAAAGGGAAGAATAGGAAAAGGGAAAGATTTAATGAAGTAGAGGAAAAGGGAAAGAAGGGGGAGGAAAAGGAGGAAGAAGGGTTGGAGGGAAACGGAGGGAGAAGTAGATAGGGAGTAGGGGAGAAAGGGAGAGAGGAAACGTTGATGAAATGGGCAAAGGGGAAGGAAGAGGGGAGGAAAAGGGGGAGGAAGGGTTGGAGGGAAAGGGAAAGGGAGGGAGAGGGAATGAAAATAGGGTAAATAGGATTGATGAAGGAGAGAGAGAGAGAGAGAGAGAGAGAGAGAGAGAGAGAGAGAGAAGGGGGGAAGGGGGGTGGAGTCAGGCAGAAGTCGGACCATTAGGATCTAAATATTTGATCAGCGGTGGACATTTGAGCGGCGAAGTGTTGTGTCGGGGCGGTGTGTCTCCCTCCGGCGGCCAGAAAGTTGTATACACGAGGCAAAGTTTGGTGACGGAAAGAGAAATAAATGAAACGAAAAGGTCGAGAAGGTAACATGACGCGCTAAGGTTGCTTGTTCACTCCATTTCTTTCTTCTTTCTTTCTGTTCGCCTGCATTTCTTGTTTTTCCTTCTTTATTCATCTTTATTATCTCTAAAGTTATTATTTTCGTTTATTCCTTTTTCCTTTGCTTTCTGTGTTTTTTTTTTTTGTGTGTGCCTGTATTCTTTATCCTTCCTTCTTTGTTCTTCTTTTTTATCTCGTTTCATTTTATCCTTCTTTCTTTTCCTCTTTTTCCCTGCTTTTTCAGTCATTTTTTGTCTATCTCTCTGTCTGTCTTTCTATTCTGTCCTTTTCCTGTCTTTCTATAATCATTTCCTCCGCTTTTTTTTTATCTCATATCGTTTTCTTTCTTTTTTTCCTTTTTCTTTGTTTTATGACTTCCTCTGTTTCACTACCTGCTTTTCTGCGTCTTCCTCTTCCTCTTTATTTCTGCCTTAATTCTTGTTTTCCTTTTTTAACGTTTCTTATGTTTTAATTTTCTTTCATTCATTGATCTCCTTTTAATTCTTATCGTTTCTCTCTCTCTCTCTCTCTCTCTCTCTCTCTCTCTCTCTCTCTCTCTCTCTCTCTCTCTCTCTTTCATATGCTATTTGATACCTAAGTAATGGGATGGTGTAGGAGAGCCCTAACCCCAACACGGCCCAACAAACACACAGCCACATTTCAAAAGGCTGCTGAGAGAACGTGAGAAATCAGGCACCACAAATATTTATTCATCCAAACGGGATAACTAATTGAAACGTTCGTCTCGCCAGCGGAGAGCACCGAGCACCAACACTACCGCAAAAACAGGACACGGAAGCTAGCAGTAGGAGAGGCCACTCACCCCCAACACCTCCCCGGATCCAAAGGGGGTAAAAACACGTATCACACAGCGGGGGGAGGACAAAAAGGAGGAATAAGTTACGTCCTGGAGAAAGTCGAAGTCGGAGTCAGTGTGGCCGGACGAGAGGGTGTGCGCGCTAATAATTGCTTGAGGTCTGCCACCGCGGCCGCCAGGTGGTGCGACCGGTAGAAAATCGTCGCCAAAGGGTTCAAACTGCTCTCCCAGGGTCAAGCGGGTCACGGCAGGGGCAGCAGGGGATGGTATTCGCTCTCACGGGGATGCTGGGGCGCCGCGGGGCAAGGGGGGGACAGGTGACTGGGCTGAGTGTAAGAGAGGGAGGTGAGTGACATCAACGATTGTCACTTTTGGAGACAAGAGCATATGTGTGTGTGTGTGTGTGTGTGTGTGTGTGTGTGTGTGTGTGTGTGTGTTTGTTAGGGTGATAGAGAGAGAGAGAGAGAGAGAGAGAGAGAGAGAGAGAGAGAGAGAGAGAGAGAGAGAGAGAGAGAGAGAGAGAGAGAGCAGCTTTCATCCCAGAGTCAGACGGCCACGCCTCTCCCTGGACACCCACACAGAAGGCTCTTAACTCAATCTTCGCCTCCAGTGACACGGTAACAGTACATGGGACCAGTTTTTGCGATAATCGGATCAATACCTAAACTTTTTGCCGCTTCCTTTCCCCTGCTTTATTCTCCTCCTTCGTCTCTGGCTTTACCCTCCCACTTCTTTTCTTCCCACTCATTTTCCTCTTCCTCCTCCTCGTCTTCAGTCCACATCGTTCATCTCATATTTTTTTTCTTCTCTTTAATCAATTCGCCGTTTCTATTACTTTACATCCTCATATTTTTCTTCCTTTTCCATAATTATTTTCCTTCCACCTCCTCCTCCTCCTCTTTGGATTAAAGCGTCTTCTCTTTCTTTTTTTAATTCCATCAACTCCTCTGTCTCAGTTTCTTCTTGCTATCCTCTTCTTTCTAATATATCTCCCCTCTTCTTCCTCTTTCTCCTCCCCTTGCTTCTTCTTCACATCACCACCATCACCACCACCACATTCCCACACCACATCCACCACTAACGCAATCTCAGAGAAGAGCACAACTAACAACAACAACAACAATGACAAAAATCAACCACAATCACTGCTATCACAATAAACACTTCCTCCTTATTCTCCTCCTCCTCCTCCTCCTCCTCCTCCTCCTCCTCCTCCTCCTCCTCGTCCTCGTCCTCGTCCTCCTCCTCCTCCTCCTCCTCCCCCCCTCTTCCTCCTCCTCCGCCACTGCTTTCCCTTCCTCTTCAATAATTCCTTTCTTTAAGTATACTCTCACGGTTGCATCTCCTTAATCTTATTCTTCCTCCTCGACTGTGCATCCACGCCTCATATCTCTCTCTCTCTCTCTCTCTCTCTCTCTCTCTCTCTCTCTCTCTCTCTCTCTCTCTCTCGTCCCCCTCCCATCTGCTGCCCCGCCCACCTGTCTCTCACCTGCCTCCCCACAACCCCGCCTTCTGTGTGTGTGTGTGTGTGTGTGTGTGTGTGTTTTGCTTATACATGAGTGAACAAACTATTACACACTCAAAAAAGAAAAAAAGAAAAACAAATTGATATCAGGACACACACACACACACACACACACACACACACACACACACACACACACACACACACACACACACTCCCTCCCCCCCACGCAGGTAAGAATGCAGGCAGACAGGTGAGGTAAGGAAAGGGATTCGTTACCACACAGGACACGAAGTTAACAGCGGAGCCGGTGGTTAATTTTTACTTTGGCAACAGTGATTGTGGTTTTGGCTGATGAGGGAGGAAGGCGGTGATGAAGGGGCTGGGCGGCGAGGGGGCGGAGGTGCGAACGGTGCGGTGGTTGGTGATTGGGTGGCGATGTTGGAGATTAGCGTTAGAGATAGAAGGTGAACACGACTCCCTGCTGATAATCGCTGCCTGCAGTGGTATGAATGTTAATTTTAAAAAAAGAAGAAAGCTAAGTTTAATATTAGCGCATGATAATGAGGCTTGATAACTATGCTTACGTCAAGGGTAGCAACAGCGATGGAGGTAGTTGGTGTGATGGTGGTGGTGGTTGAAGTGGTTTTGCTAGTTCTGGTAATGGGCTGTTAATGTAATAGTAATGGTGATGATAATACTTGTCGTGTGGTGTTTTCTTTTCTCCATTTCTCTGTACTAAAAAAACATAATACACCACAGTAGTAGAATTAATGGAAGAGGAGATTGTGATATATTTCTTTTGTCTGGTAATACTTCTACATTTAAATACCACAACATAGATAATCGTCGCAGAAGAGGTGGTGATACATACATTTGTCTGGTAATACTTCTATATTAAAACACCACAAGAGAAGCAATGCCAACAGAAGAGGTTGTAATATATATTTTTTGTCTAGTAATAGTTCCATAATTTATTTTTTGCGGTCTCTACACGAAAGCAGCGGAACGGATCATGGAACTTCACCTGCAAGAATAATGAACATGAGGAGGTGCGGATGTCAGGTGAGACGCAGGTGAGACGAGCGGCGCGGCGTTATCGTGAGAGGCAAGCAGGTGTTGAAAAGGTGCGATAGAGAAGAGAAGAGGCGCGCCGCTGCCGAGGGTAACGAACCGCAGTGACCTTTGATTTAATTACTTGCCGGGCCATCATTACCTCTATATCATGCCTTTCAACACATCCTCTTTTTTTCAGCCGTGCAAGATTTTCCGTTTCTCTTAATTGAAAAACGAAGCCATGCGCACCTTCCACTTTTCTTTTAATTGTTTCCCAGCTCTTGAAGTCACGCATTCCAACAACTCCGCTTCACTGGACCAAAAAAATGTATGCATTCTCCTTTCCGTTCACCGTTATTTTCGTGTACTTTTTTTTCTTCCTTCCTCCGTTTGTCCCTTACTTCATATATTCTCTAATTTTACCTGCCCCTAAATCCTTCCTCCTATCAGTCATCCATTTATCTCTCCCTTTCTCTTCTCCATAAACCTCGGTCCTTACACCCTCCTTAAATTCATCCTCCTTATCTCATTTCCACTCTTCCCTCCATCCTTCCTTCTCCGTCCTCCTCCTCCTCCACCTCATCCTTCTTCTTCCCGGTGTGTGTGTGTGTGTGTGTGTGTGTGTGTGTGTGTGTGTGTGTGTGTGTGTGTGTGTGTGTGTGTGTGTGTGTGTGTGTGTGTGTGTGTGTGTGTGTGTGTGTGTTCATCTTTCCTCCACACCCTTTTCCTTTCAGTGTCTTTTCAACTTATCTCCTTCTCTATATTTCAATCCATTCATTGGTTTCATGTCCGCCCTTCCTTCCTTCCTTCCTTCCTTCCTTCCTCCCTCCCTTCCTTACCTTTTTCTTCGTTTATTTTTTCTTCATTCCCCTCTTCTTCCTTCCTTCCTTCCTTCCTTCCTTCCTTCCCTCCCTTCTTTCTTCGCTTATTTTTTTTCTTTCCTTCTCTTCTTCCTTCCTTCCTTTCTTCCTTCCTTCCCTCCTTCCTTCCCTCCCTTCTTTCTTCGTTTATTTTTTTCTTCTTTCCCTCTCTTCCTTCCTTCTTTTCTTCCTTCCTTCCTTCTTTTCTTCCTTCCCTCCCTTCTTTCTTCGTTTATTTCTCTCTCTCTCTCTCTCTCTCTCTCTCTCTCTCTCTCTCTCTCTCTCTCTCTCTCTCTCTCTCTCTCTCTCTCTCTCTCTCTCTCTCTCTCTCTCTCTCTCTCTCTCTCTCTCTCTCTCTCTCTCTCTCTCTCTCTCTCTCTCTCTCTCTCCGTGTGTTGCGTGGCGGCCTTTATCATGATTACGCCTTTCCCTTTCACTCTCCTGCCTGGGAAAGACAGGAAGGAATATTTTTAAAGGTTGCCTCACGAAGAAGCCTGTGAGGGAACGGCGAGGGCGAGGGAAGGGAAAAGCGAGGGAGAGAGGGAAAGGATGAGGGAGAGGAGGAGGGCACGGAAAAGAAGGAAAGAATGAGAGAGGAAAAGAGAAAAGACGGGATGAGAAAAGGGGTGAAAGAGAGGAAGAGAATAGATGGACAGGGACTGGAGAAGCGATGGAAGGAGGGAAAGGATGGAAGAAAGAGGAAGAAGGCCCGGGAAAGAAGGGACGAGAGAGAGGAAAAGAGGAAAGATGGAGAAAGGGAGGGAGTGAAGGAAATAAGGAAGAGGGTGATGGAAAGAGGGAAAGGATGAGAGAGAGGAAGAGGACACTGACGAGAAGAAAGGGACGAGAGGAAAAAATAAAAGATGTAGAAAGGGAAGAGGCGATAGAGAGAGAGGATGATGGTGAAGGAAAAAGTGAAAGGATGAGAAGGTAGGGACAAGAAAGAAAAGAAAGAAAAGATGTAGATAGGGAAGGGGCAACAGAGATAGAGTAATGGGGTGATGGGAAGAACGAAGAGGTGACGAAGAAGAGAGGTATGAGAGAAGGGAAGGGCAAATGGGTGGGGCATGACGGAGGAAAAAATATATGATAGGAGAAAGGGAAAGGTAAACAAAAGTGATCAATGTGCAGATGGTGAAAATGTTGAGAGCGATAAGATATTAAGAAAGAAGTGTACACATAACTAATATTATCATAATTATTATTATTATTATTATTTTGGTTCTGTTGATATATGTGGCACCCTGAAAATAAATCTGCTTGTGTTGAAATCGTTGGATAAGCTCATATTCCCAGACATTTCGGGAATACACACCCATATTTGATTAGGCTTTCTTAGATGTTGTGGGTAATTCCAAGGGTAGCTTTAGTAGTCTAGAGGTCGTTTGACAAGACATTTGCACTATAGAGGTGAAAAAGCTCATAAGAACGTGACTGATCATCTACAACCATCTATAACCTTCTATAACCATCGGAAATAGTTGTTGTGATCGCCGGAGCGTCTGGAACTAAGAATTAAAATAAGTATAAGAAAAAGAATAAGTTGTCCTGGGACGAGGCAGCTACCTATGATCTGGGCCACGGCTGTTGTGTACCACCTGCTGAGTGCCGCCGCTCGTATGAATGTTGACGCGGTGCTTTTGTTGTCTCCCCGACCAACACAATTAAGCAATGACTGTTGTTTTCACCGAGACCCACAAGCCAAGTGCGTATCTCTATTCATTGTGTTAATAAGGCCATCTCTCTCTCTCTCTCTCTCTCTCTCTCTCTCTCTCTCTCTCTCTCTCTCTCTCTCTCTCTCTCTCTCTCTTCCCATATTGATTATATTTCCATTGCTGTACAGTTATTAGTGGTGACGGCTGTGGTGATAATGATACTGATAATTATGATAACGATAATAAATAAGAATAAAAATAAATGGTAAAAAATAATAATGACAATAATAATAATCTCAAAATTGTCATGAGCTCGAAAAACTAATATAAAACCAATACCAAACGCAAGGGAAAGAATAACAACAACAACACCACCACGCCAATCATATGTTGACGCATTTCTTTTCAGCATTTTCCGCACCCATTGCATGAGGACAAAAAGATTGCACTAATATACGCTCCACCACCCTCCACTCCTAACCCCTCTACTCCTACCCCTCCCCCGCCCCCCCCTTTCTCCGTCCATGTCACCCTTTCTTCCCCTAACTCTTTCTGTCAGCCTTCTCGCGCTCCGTTCACGCTATTCCCGTCACCCCCTTCCCCTCCTCCACCTTCACCCTCACCCATATTCCTTAACCTTTCGTGTCACCTCTGTTTTCCCTCCATTCTCTTTCGTGTCCACCCACTCCTTCCCCTTCCCTTCGCGTCAGCCCTTATTTCTCCTCCTCTCTCATTCATTCTCTCTCCTGTTCCCTCCACCACTTAGGGCTTTACTACTCCTTCCCATCCTTTCACTTCACCTCCATGCCCACCTTTCCCTTCTTCATCCATCTTTTTCTTTGTTTTCTTAAGTTCGCTCTTCATTTCCTACAGCGGGTCCATTTTTTTCTTTCCGATTTCTCTTATATTCGCCTATTTTTTCTTCCTATTATTGTCTCTGTCCTTCCCCCTTCACCCTTCTTATGTACCCATGCACCTATTTACATATCGCCTTTCCTATCTCCCTCCTTCCCTCCTTAACCTTTCCTCCGTGTACCTTCCTAAATGTATCCCTTCCTCCCCTTCTCTCTTTCCCTCTCTCGCCTCTCTAGGTCACCCATCTGCGTCCTTCTTCACTTGTCCTCGTCCCCCACGTCCTCATGGGCTGCCGTACACCGATAGTTGGCTGAGTAATCTTGAAAGTAGCTTGTCTGGGGACGGTCACACACGCGAGCCGACCCCTTCCCCCCCACACCCACATATATATACATACACACATAGAGACAGACGGACACACACACACACTCACACACACACACACACACACATACACACACACACATGATTTGCCCAGGGAAAATCTTTACCGTGATGTTTCATACTTTCATTCTTCTCCTCGATCGACGAATTTTTCTTTCCCTCTCACTCGCTCTTTCTCCCATCTTTCCTCTCCCCCCCTCCCCACACACTGACCTCCAATCCTTCCTTCCCTTCCCTTTACTTTCTCATGTTTCCTAATATTCTTGTTATCTGTTTTGTTTCTCTTCATTACGTCGTTCCACCTGACATCCCCTCGGCGCCCTCCTGCACTTTGATTCCTCTAACTCACCCGCGCTGTTAAATGTGTGAGTTTCTTCCTTTGTTGGGCTGGGCAAGGCAACGAGACAGAAAAAAAAGAACGAAAAAAGGGCAAACACGCAAAGTGGCTGATCCATGAACACCAGAAAAAGTAAAACCATCGTCTTTATCGTTGTATTCACCGTTGTAATTATTTCAGCTGTTTTTGTTATTGCTATCATTGTTATTATCGGCACAATCATAACTGTTCACAGCGTTTAGCATTGCAACAGTTCCGAGTTCGAGTGTGGACAAGCAGCGATCGTTCAGGCGTTCCAATCAGACAGAAATCCTTGCTTATGGAAGAGGGAGTAAGCGCTGAATCATTGACTCGGTATTATCTGACAATTGGTGGAGATCTACTGGTCGGAGCTGATTTGTGCCGAGGCTGAAGAGTTTGACCTGCAAACTTAGACACCAAAATCAATATGGAACTCAGTATGACATTAGTCTTCTCTGCCTAGATCGTCTTTTGAAGGAAGCAGATCACATATAAAATTACTACTACTACCACTACTGCTAGTCTACTACTACTACTATTACCACTACTACTACTACTACTACTACTACTACTATTACTACTACTACTACTACTACTACTACTACTACTACTACTACAACTACTACCTTCGCCACTACTACTACTATTACTACTACTATTACTACTACTTCACCACTCACTATCACAACTTCTACCAACATCACCTACTTCCCGCTCCCCCATCCCCAACCACGCCGTCCCTCAGCACCTAGTTTTCCAGCAGCTCCTCGGCGCGGTCAGGCAGCAAAGTGTGGCCAGAAACGAGTTCCACTTTTTACGTGAGTTCCTGAAATCATATTCATAGGCCACGGATAGGACGGCATAACTCCCCCCCCCCTAACCCAGACCCCATCTCCCAACGACCGCCTCCACCCCCGCCCCCACTCCCACTTCCACCCTTATACCCCCTCCCCCCCTGTGCAAGCCATCCGTTCCCCATTCGTGACGATCCATCAACACAGCAATTTACTAGCACTACCACAACTACTACTACTACTATTAACACTACTTCTACCACTACTACTGTTGCTGCTTCTTGAATTACAATATCCAACACATACATCACCATCATCATCATCATCATCATCATCACCACCACTACCACCATCAAAACATCAACACCACCAAATCCATAACGGACCAATCAGTCACCCGGCCACCCAGATGATGGATCGACTTAACGAGCATCAACTTAATTCAAGAAAGTAGCAAAAAAAGAAAAAAAAACTAATTCCTCCATTCGCTTAACATATTTTACCGACATTCCATCAGTTTACTTTCAACACATCATTTAATCGAGAGAGAGAGAGAGAGAGAGAGAGAGAGAGAGAGAGAGAGAGAGAGAGAGAGAGAGAGAGAGAGAGAGAGAGAGAGAGAGAGAGAGAGAGAGAGAGAGAGAGAGAGAGAGAGAGAGAGAGAGAGAGAGAGAGAAAAAAAATCGTGCTGGGAGTCTTAGGAATTTCAGCGATGCGTCATTTTTTCCCCACGTTTCTTTCATCCCCACAATGTCTCTCCGTGAGGCTTGACGCGACCACGTCCAAACAGCCCGTCCACCAGTTCGATCCCTATGCTCGAGATGGAAACATTCATCATCGTCATTTGAAACAGAGAGACTAAGGACAGGTGTTATGACGACTACGATTGTGATGAGTGGCGTGAGGAAGAAAAAGCTGATATATACAACAGACAAAGTTTCTACCGATGACTTAAGATTGTCGAGGGGAACATTTCAGCAGGAAGACAGGTATTATGAAGACTGGGATAGCACAGAGAGACGGTAAGAAGAACACTGCTGTCGTTAAAATGGAGAGACGTCGAAGTTTGTACTGATGACCAGCGGTGTTAATGCTGGAACTGTGGAGCGTGACGGCGAGAAGGAAACCAAGCTGAGGTGTTCCAGAGTTTTAAGTAGAAGCTGGAGTGAACGCAGATAATATGAAGGCAAAGAGACGGCGACAACAAAACCAAGCAGAAATATCAATAAGTCTAATAAGTTGACATTAAAGAGGGTTATTATGAAAGCTGTGGTTATGTGGAGTGACGCCGAGAATCAAAATCAAAGTGAGGTAATCCAGAATTTACCTAAAACTTGTAGTGAGGGCGGGAGACGGTCAGAGCAAAGTCAGGCAGAGATATCAAAGGATCTAAGAAGTTTATAAGATGGGAATTATCAAAGATGTTGCTGTGTGAGGTGACGGCGAGAACAAAACCTAACTGAGGTGTCCCACACGACCCCTGACCCAGCGCCCCACATTCCCCGCGTGACGTCACTCGCCCCACCCCTCAGTTGCTGCTAAGACACGTCACATCACAGTGCAGGCGCCCCCAGCTGTGGCCGCCTCCCTGGTGCACAGGATTAGTTTATGATACCCACAACGACAGTCCTTTGCTTTTATTCAATACTATAATGCCAGTAAATTACAAACTTTAAATAATATTCGATTGATTTTCCCTATACGCTGATGTAATACAGATGCAACCTTTTCAAATACGTGTGTGTGTGTGTGTGTGTGTGTAACAATGATGATGACAACAACAGCGACGAAGATAGCTTAGGTGCCATAGACATAGTTGACGGCAATGAAGAAAACAATAATAGATACAACTACCACGGCGACGGCAATTATGGAGATGAAACAGTGATAATAGTAATAATAATACACACACACACACACACACACACACACACACACACACACAATAATAATAATAATAATAAAAATAATAATAAATTATTATTATTTATATTATCATTATTATTGTTATTATTATTATTATTATTATTATTATTATTATTATTATTATTGTTACTATTATTATTATCATCATCATCATTAGTAGTAGTAATAGTAGTAGTAGTAGTAGTAGTAGTAGTAGTAGTAGTAGTAGTAGTAGTAGTAGTAGTAGTAGTAGTAGTAGTAGTAGTAGTAGTAGTAGTAGTAGTCGTAGTAGTAGTAGTAATAGTAGTAGTAGTAGTAGTAGTAGTAGTAGTAGTAGTAGTAGTAGTAGTATCATCATCATTATTGATATTAATGATTTAATCATAATTCTCTATTTTTGTTATGACTATTATTACTATAATAATAATAAAAAATAATACATGTAATATTAATAAATTAAATAAAAACTAAACTAGTACAACTGCTACTACTAATAATAATGGTGATGATGATGATGAAATAAAAACAAGAACAACAACAATAGCAATAACTGCAGTGATACGTTTTTCCCTCATGGCAGCTGCAGAGTCCACCCTTGATCCGTTTCCGTGACCGGTAAGTCCAGTAAGTCCAGGATCGGGGCCGCGCCGTGTCCCCGCGTAGAAGGCTCATTATGGCCCCGACACCACGGACGCAGGACAGACAGACGGACAGACAGGAGGACAAGGAAACTTACAAAGAGACTAACATCGCCGTGTCAACATGATACACGCCGACACGCTCTTGATTTCTCTGCTTCGTCTATTATAAGCCCTTTAGCTCTTTATTCTCGCAACGAATAGTTCCAAAGGACATAAAGAAGATTGGTCTTGTACTCATAAGTCTTTTTCACGTTCCTGGTACAGACGCCTCGTCAGACTATCACTAGGCTCATAAAACTACTCATGGAAATAGTTAATTAACCTCCACGAAAGCCTCATCAAATGTTGGTGTGTAAGCCTCGATGTGTTTAAAAATACGGATCTAACACCACACCAGCAACACAGCAAAGCCACATAATCACTGAATTTAATTTGGGAGTTCACGTCTTTGTCTACGTGTTTTTTTTTCACCGTATGTCATAAAAATCCGAGGAGTTATGAAGCTTTTAATGTTGTTTTCTTTGATGTCAACAGAGTAAATGTTAATAAAAAACCGATCTCCTTAAAATTTGGGAAAAGAACTGGTATGATTACATAAAAACAAACATACACACACACTCAAAAAAAAAAAAAAGGGGGGGAACACCTACAATGCTTAAGTACATCAACATACAAAACAATATGTATTTCAACACCACCAGCAAGAAGAAGGAGAATAAGGAAAAAAATCAACATAAATACAAACGAAAAAACACATGAAAAAAAAAATACTAACACGTGCAAAGTCATATCGGTCAACGAATGAAAGAAAACTGCCGTGTGTATAAACTGGACACCTTACCTCTTACCTTCGCCTTAAAAATACCCTCTAAATACCGACTATATAGAAGGAACGTGCAAGTAAGCGAGGTTGTGACGCAGAGGAGTATATATGGCATCGAGGGAAGGGGAGGAGGGAAGGCGGAGGAGGAGGAGGGGCATGTGTGTGTGTGTGTGTGTGTGTGTGTGTGTGTGTGTGTGTGTGTGTGTGTGTGTGTGTGTGTGTGTCATCGTTCTCTCCTCGTTGCTCTGCGGACAGTAATTAATCTCCATAAACGTGAAATTATGATCCATGTGTTGTCTGTGTACTCCGCGCGACAACCCGACCCGAAGAGCGAATAAAGGAGAGGGAGCAAGGACGAGAAAAAGGCAGATAAAATGAGAGAAGAGGAGGGAGAGGGAGAGAAAAGGAAATGAGGAGCAGGGGGAAAGGGCGAAGGAAGAAGGGAAAGAAAAGGAGAGAATGGGCAGAGAAGAAAGTTGAGGGTAGATATAAGAAAGAATGAGAGGAGAGGAGAGGAAGGCAAGGAAGACGAGACTAGAGAAGGAAGTGAGAGAGGAGATGAAGAACAAAGAAGGAGACGAGGGTGCAGCGAGGTAAAAAGGAGAAAAAAAGGAGAGGAGCACGGAAAGGAGGCGAGGGTAAAGGGAGGGAAAAGGGAGAGGAAGGAATGAGGATCAGGGAAGAAAGGAAATGGTAAAGGGAGGAAAATGGAAGAGGAAAGGAGAGGAGGAGCAGGAGAAAAGTATGATGCTAGAGAAAGGAAGCAGGGAGAGAAAAGAAGAGAAGAAACAGAAGAAAAAAGACGAAGGCAGAGAGAGCAAGAAGGGAGAGAATAAAAGAGGATCAAAGAGAAAAGGCGAGAGTACAGAAAGAAGAAACGGAGAGAAAAAGAGGAGCTGGGAAGAATGCGAGGGTAGAGGGAGGAAGAATGATAACGAGATGAGCAAAGAAACAAGGCAAGGATAGAGAGAAAGAAGGTGAAATGTCATGATTGGTCAGGGAAGAATGGAGGGAAAAAGATAAAAAGAGAAGAAAAGCAAGAAACCAGGCAAAATTGGGAGAGGAGATGAAATTAGACGAATCGCAGTGAAGAGGAAAAAAAGAGAGAGAAATAGAAGGCAAGAACAGGAGGAAGAAATGAGAGACGAGGAAGGTAGCTGAAAAAGAAGGAAAAAATACAGAAAAAGGAGATAGAATTAAAGGATCGCTGAGGAAAGAAGGCGAGGAAAGAAGGAAGATTCGAAATATAAAAATAAAGGAAGAAGGAAATGCAGACACAACGACGAAGGGGAAAATGGAAGAAACGTAGAAGTAAAAAGAAAACACATAATGAACTAGAGAAAAAAAGAGATAGAAAAAAAAAGGGCAGGACGAGGGAGGAAAAAATTGAGCAGGGAGAGAAAGACATAAAACGTAAAACAAGAAGAAAAAAAAACATGAACAAAAGGAAACAAAAACAGGAAGAAAAAGGAAAATTAGAGAAGAACGAGAGGAGGAAAAGATTGAGAAGGGAGGAAAAGGTATAAGGTGAAGGAGAGTGTGAGAGAGTGTAAATACAAAGAGGGCGAAGAAGGAAAGGCAAAGAATGGAAAAAAAGTGAATGCAGGCCGCGGGAGGTTCGCTTTTTCCGGGTCTGAGTGTGCTAATGAGATTTATAACACATTGTTGCACGTAAGGGAACAGAGAGAGGCAGGGAAAGGCAAAAGTGAAGGAGAAGGAGGAGGAGGAGGAGGAGGAGGAAGAGGAGGAGGAAGGGAGGAAAAGGAAGAAGTGTGACCGGCAGTCCAAATGTAAAAGTTTGCTTGTCATCCGGCTCTCTCTCTCTCTCTCTCTCTCTCTCTCTCTCTCTCTCTCTCTCTCTCTCTCTCTCTCTCTCTCTCTCTCTCTCTCTCTCTCTCTCTCTCTCTCTCTCTCTCTCTCACTGACTCACTGACGAAGACAGGCAAGGCCTCCAAGAGGATTTGCACAAAATTTCAGCTTGGTCGGAGAAATGGGAAATGCCCTTTAACGTAGACAAGTGCCAAGTCCTTCAAGTTGGAACAAAAAATAAGAAGTTCGATTACGAAATACGCGGCGTTAAACTCACAAGTGTTCAATGCGTTAAGGACCTGGGGATTAAAATCGCGTTAAACCTCAAATTCTCACATCAATGCATCGATGCAGCAAATAAAGCGAACAGAATGTTGGGCTTCATTAAAAGAAACTTTTTATTCAAAAATAAAGATGTAATACTTCCGCTCTACAATAGTTTAGTCAGACCCCACTTGGAATATGCGGTACAGTTTTGGTCTCCCCACCATGCAAAGGACATTGCTAAACTAGAAGGTGTTCAGCGTCGAGCAACAAAAATGATCCCTTCCTTGCGCAACAAATCCTACGAAGAAAGGCTTTCCACCCTTAACATGTTCTCTCTTGAGAAACGTCGCCTCCGAGGAAAACTGATCGAATGTTTTAAAATACTTAATGGTTTCACGAATGTAGACAGATCAAAATTGTTTATGATCGATGACACTTTGCGAACGAGGAACAATGGCAAGAAACTCAAATGTAGACAAGTAAATTCAGACTGCACCAAATTTTTCTTCACCAACGTCGTAGTGCGAGAATGGAATAAGCTCCCACCATCAGTGGTCCAGTGTAATACGATTGACTCCTTTAAAAACAAGCTCGACTGTCACTTCCTTGAACTTAATATATATATATTTTTTTTTTACATTGCGGCCTATTACGCCGGTAGGCTTCTTCCCGGTGGATCATGATGGTCGGTCCACGGCTTCTTTCCGGTGGGTCCTGATGGTTGGCCCAGCCCGTTCTGGCGCAGGCGAGTGTTTATAGTGGCGCCATCTTGCATTGGCTCATGCTGCGCTCCCAGAGCTCATCTTTGATCCTAGAATCTAGAGTCCGGGTTGATAGGTGGTTTTCTGGACAGCATGTGGGTAGTTTTAAGCCACTCGGCGTATAACTAGAGTAGAAAAGCAACGTTTTGGAGCCATCTGATTAATGTAAAATCACTTAGGTTTAAGGACAGACCACCTAGTCTGGACCATGGGGTCTGTGTGGTCTGATTTTTTATGTAAATTTATGTAAATCTCTCTCTCTCTCTCTCTCTCTCTCTCTCTCTCTCTCTCTCTCTCTCTCTCTCTCTCTCTCTCTCTCTCTCTCTCTCTCTCTCTCTCTCTCTCTCTCTCTCTCTCTCTCTCTCTCTCTCAGGAAATTTCTTTGGGTCCATCATAGAAAAAACAAAAACAAATAAACAATGTGTAAAATGAGTCACTAATAATGCGTGTGTGTGTGTGTGTGTGTGTGTGTGTGTGTGTGTGTGCGTGTGATGGAGGGGGTGGGGGGTGGGGGAAATGAAAGAAAGGAGCATAGACAGGAGACGAGAAGGAAGGGATGGATGGAAAGGAAGGACGGATGGGTAGGTAGGGCGAGAGGAACACAAGATGGGTGAGGGGGAGAGAGGGAGGAAAGGAGGGGGGTGAGGAGGGGGGAGGGGAGAGGGAGGTGGGGGGTGGGAGGGAGATAAGTTCGCCTTCTACGTCCCTTGCGTTAGTTAGGAGGGAAACCCCATCGTGACGGACATCTCGATCAACTAAACCAATCACTGCTCCCCTTTCTCCTCACCCCCCCTTCTCCTCTTCCTCTTCCTCCTCTTCCTCCTTCTCGTCCTCCTCTTCTCTTTTCTTCGCCCTTATTCATAACCTCCTGGCCCCGTCCTCTGCAACATGACCTGCTTCTCCATGTCTTCCTTCTTCTTCCTCTTCATCACTTCCACTTCAATCTCCTTCTCTCTCTTCCCTCACTCTTTCTATTTCTCTCTGTTCACGTTCTCTGCCTGATCCTCGTCATTTTTTCTTTCCACCTCTATATACATTAAACTCTCTCAATCTCTCTCTCTCTCTCTCTCTCTCTCTCTCTCTCTCTCTCTCTCTCTCTCTCTCTCTCTCTCTCTCTCTCTCTCCAATTATACAATTATGCAATACTTACTTTCAAACGTAAACATTTTCCTTCTAGAACCAAAGTGATATTATTTTTCCAAATATTAACTTTCACTTCCATTTTTCTTCCAGGATGGCGCTACTATAAACGCCTTCCTGCGCCAGAACGGGCTGGGGTCCGACCATCAGGCGAAACGTATAAAAAAAAAATTTTACAAAAAAATTCCGAACCGTTAAACTGTCCTCTCTTCTCCCTTCCTTCACTTCAACTCATATACTCTTGTTTTTTCTTCTTCTTTCCTCCTTTTTTCTGTCCTCTTCTCCATTCTTTCTCCTCTTCCTTCCGTTCCGTTACCCATCTTTTTTTTTCTTTCAGTCTTCTCTCCAAGCCTCCCTCTACCTTTCCTTCCCTCCGTCCTTCCCCTTTGATACCTTCTCTTTACATTTGTCCCTTCATTCCTCTCTTTCTACTTTCTTTTATTCCCTTGTCTTTTTCCTCTTCCTGTAATTTCATCTATCCTTTCATCCTGGCATCCAACTCTTTCTATTTTCTCTCTTCCATCCACAGCATGATTCCATCTCTCCTTCCTCCGTCGTTTTCCTCTATTCTCTTTATTTATGTCCCTCCATCTCTTATTTTTCTTCCATGTAACTCCACTCCCTCCCGCCTGTCCCCTTTTTCTTCTCCCTTCCTCTCCTTGTTTCTTCTCTTCCCTTCATCCTTCCCTACTCACCCTCTATCCTCCCTTCTCCCTTTCACGCCTCCAGTCAGGCAATATTTTCATCTCCCTTTTCTATCCTTGCCTTCTTCCTTTCCTCTATTCACTCTTTCGTCCCTCCAGCCAGTCCACTTCTTCCTTTTCTATTCTTGTCTCCCTTCCCTCAGTCCCACCCCATCTCCCTCGTCCTGTCCTTCTCCTCCCCGCCCTCCTTTCCTATCCCGTATCCCACCGGAGGGCAGTCGGGCGTTTAATGACGGTATCAGGTTGGCTTGGGTTACCTGATCGCCTTCGTCTATTTATTTAAAGCGAAAATTGCGTGTAGAACCTCCCACCTGTTACCCATCCAGCCACTCACACACTCTCTCTCTCTCTCTCTCTCTCTCTCTCTCTCTCTCTCTCTCTCTCTCTCTCTCTCTCTCTCTCTCTCTCTCTCTCTCTCTCTCTCTCTCTCTCTCTCTCTCTCTCTCTCTCTCTCTCTCTCTCTCTAACCCTTTTAGTCGTACGTTAAAAAGAAGATGGGGATTATATAAAAAAAGCGCTGTGGTTGAGATGGTGGTCGAGTTTCAGAGTGGCGGTGATTGTGGTGGTTAGGCAGTGGTTGCGTCAGGGTATCAGGTGGTGGTGGTGGTGGACGGGGTGAGGCGGGAAGGGTAAGGGGCAGAAGTGGTCTTGTTGGGATGTCAGCTGGTAGGAAGGAGGAGGAGGAGGAGGAGGAGGAGGTAATGAAGGTGGGAGGAGGAGACTGTGGTTTGTATGGTTATACGTCCTCTTGGGTGTCAAGTGATGGAGATGGGCGGGAATGTGGTGGTGGTAGGTGATATGCGGGAGGGGAGGGGATAAGAGGGGAGGGGAGGAGGAGGGAGGGGGTAGTTTTTGAGATGCGAAGGGGGAGAGCTTTTGGGCAGAGGGAGGTAGGGAGGTGTTTGAGGATGGAAAGGGGAAGGGAGATCTAGAGAGAGGGGGTGAGGGAGGTGATAGAGGGTGGTAGGGAGGTGATCAGTGAGGGCGGGTTTGGGGTAGATGACAGAGATGGTGTGGGAGAGAAGGGGTAGTGGGGGTAGGGCTCCTTGTGGTGGGGGGGATAAGTGCGTATGTGCATCAAGAAAGGAAGGGGGACGAGGGTCGGGGACGGCCTGGTGTCAGTTTTCACGGTGTTAGTGATACTGGTTCATGATGAGCCGAGCGGCGGCGATGACGCCAACCCTACCATGACGATGTGTACACTGATAACTATAATGATAATGAGGAAAATGAGGAGGAGGATAATAATAATAATAACAATAATGATAATAAAATGATGGTGGTGATAATGATAACGAAGATGATGATGATGAAGAGGAGGAGCAGGATTAGGATAATGAAGATGAATACAGTGATTACAATGAAAAGGTTAGCACTAAGAAGTTTTGCCTCCTTCAACACAGGTTATTAGGGTACACAGTTATGAGGAGGTAGCAGGTCGCCACAAACCTCAACAGGAGCAGATATAACGACGCGACGACGACGGCGACAACAACGATGGCCAGCTTGGGGGTTGTCAGGGATACTAAGATTATGAGGGTCGAATCTCTTCTTCTGTCCCCGATACTCCCCCCCTCCCCATCCCCCTCGACCCACGTCACCATCGCGTCATCCAACACGGGTACAAGCGTGTGTAATAACATGCAGCTAATTACCGTAGTGACGCAGCGACGGCCTCCTCAACGACGATCACGTGCGATTTATGTGATGGATGAACACCGGGTGGGCCGAGAACCTGTTGTTTGCTTGTTTGTTTGTTTGTTTGTTTGTGTATATGTGTGTGTGTATAAGAGAGAGAGAGAGAGAGAGAGAAAACAGCTTCATTATAAGTGGTGTGTCACAGTAACCATAGATGGAAGGCTTGCTCCAGCCTGCCCCAGCACTGAACTGCCCGACACCCGTCCCGCCACCCCCTGAGCCGCACACACGCCTTATCTAAATATGTTTCACACACAGCTGCCGAACAACCGCCGCTTCTATTCACATCACCGTAAAAACGTAAGGAGATATATAAATTATGAAAGCAACACGACTAAAAATATATGTTGTTAATCGAGTATACGTGACAGTTTGATATTAGATATCATTTTGATAAACAAGTAAGATTTTGTGAAGAAAAAATACATTAGAAAACTGCTCTCTCTCTATAAATAAAACCACTCTCTATGCACACCAACACATTCTCTCTCTCTCTCTCTCTCTCTCTCTCTCTCTCTCTCTCTCTCTCTCTCTCTCTATATATATATATATATATATATATATATAAAACTATCTATCTATCTATCTGTCTCAATTTATCTATTTACGTAGTCAGTAATACAATCCTGTGTCCTTACACTCCTTATTTTTATTTCACTTGCTCCTCTTCTCCGTTTCTTCTCATCTTCCTCGTTCATGTCTCCCTCCTCTTTCTTCTCCTCCTCCTCCTTCTCCTCCTCGACCCTGAGCAGGCAGGGTCTTCATTACCTGCGAAACTCAAGATATACAACCCCGCGCCACCTGTCCTGGTAACAACCATCCAGAAGCCCGTCAAGGGTCACCTGTGGCGGCGGAGGACGAGGAGGAGGACGGAGAAAACGAGGACAAGGAAGTACAGAGGAGGGATGATAAACGAACACACACACACACACACACACACACACACAC
Organism: Eriocheir sinensis; assembly: GCF_024679095.1. Lineage (NCBI taxonomy): Eukaryota > Metazoa > Arthropoda > Malacostraca > Decapoda > Varunidae > Eriocheir > Eriocheir sinensis. The sequence goes on from NC_066548.1 coordinate 11,405,750, forward strand.
ACACACACACACACCAAGGAATCAGGGGAGGTTATAAGAAACAAAGGGTGGGATTAGAGTAAAAACAAGAAGGCAATCAAGGGAACGCTCACCTCCGCCACGTCGTGATTGCCGCCGCCGGCTCGTCCTCAATTTATCAAAACCCGCACGGAAATTTTATCATCCGATTCTTGACTACGAAGACGAGTCGAGTTGGCGGGTGGAAGGGTGGGTGGGGGGTGGAGAGGGATGTGGTTGGGGAGTGGTGTGTTGTATGTATCAGGAGAATGTGACGGTGACTGTGTATGAGAAGATGAGTACTGTAAAAGTGTATTGGGTGGTGTGAAGATGAGAGGATGAAGGCTGGGTGTTATGTATGGCAGGTGGTTGAAGTGTGGGAGTGGTGGTTGTGAGGGGTTGGTGATGGTGAGAAGGTTGTGAAGGTAGTGGTGGTGGTCACAGCACTTTAAGAAGATGGTGAATGTATGGCAGATGATGGTAGTGAGGGTTGTCACATCTGCTTTAAGGTGATGGTGATAGTAGCAGTTATAATCGAAGTGGAATGGAGTTGCATACGTTTAACATAGTGATGGAGAGTGGCGGAGGGTGAAGAAAGTGGATGATGGCAACGAAGGAAAGGGGGGGAGGAGGACAACACACACACACACACACACACACACACACACACACACACACACACACACACACACACACACACACACACACACACACACCTGCACATGACCTCCACCTGCCTCGCTGCACACCCATGGCAGGCGCAGCTCATGGCCACAGACACACTGGCGGCGGTGGACACGACGTATCTCATCTTAGGCCGCGGAGGAACACACTCCATAAAAAAACGACACCAATAGGAATACAAATGCATAAAAACTTGTTCCCGAGGGTGAGAGGGACATGTTCAGCACCCTCGCCCCCACGCCCTTTGACCCGCCGGTGCCGCGACAGGTGAGGGGAAGGGGGACGAGGTGACCCCCAGCGCCAGGTAGGAAAAAATTACGACCGACAGGAAGGTGGTTAATTAACGAAGGTAAGGAAGATGGGGAGGAGAGTGAAGGAGGGGTTGGATGAGGAAAAAAAAAAATAGATGAAGGAGGGAGAGATGGAGAGAGAAAGGCAGAAGGAAGAGAGTAAGAGAAGACCGTGGAGTGTCCTGCTGCAGGCGACAGGTGGGTGCTGGAGCGTCCTCGATATAACGGACCTCCTCGACTCACCTGACGAAGGCACACACTCGTCCCTCACTCCACTCAGCCCTCCTTTCAGAGCCCCAGCAGACGCCTTTCTTGCCCGTCAGACGCGAGGGCTTTTTTGTCCATAGAGGAAAGACATGGAGGTAATACTCATAGAGGTTAAGAGGTGAAGAAGGGAGCAGGAGGCGAGGAGGCAGAGGGGGAGGGATGAAGCAGGAGGGGAGAGTAGGACTTCCCACAGGCATCCAACAACATGTGCACCTGTGGTCCTGCTAAGCCGAGGCCACGAAGGTGAGCCAAAGGAGAGGGTTACAGAGGGCCGCTGGGCTGTGGTGGCGACGGTGTGTAGGTGAGCGAGGTGAGTAACAGGACGTTGGGATGAAAACATGACATAATCTCGGGCTTGTTACAGGGAGAGAGGCAAGTAACGGAGGAAAAGTGAGTTACGCTTTAGGAGAGTGTTACGGAAAAGTGGGTTGTGGCGATGCCGAGTTATTGAGGGAAGCAAGCAAGAGAAGAAAATGGGGTACAGGACATCATAAGACCTGCCTTAATTTGTTACGAGGAGCGAAAGGTGACAGATGAAAGAAAGGTGAGTTCAGGTGGTGAAGTTGTGTTGCTCATGGAAAAGATTAGCCAAAGGAGTATACATAATAAAGGCAAAATGAGATATATATGCAATGCTTCCCTCTTCGGAAAAAGGTACTATAGATAGACACTGAGTGAGAAACTACTGTAGTCATCGAAACTATAGACTTCGAGTTTGAGAAAAAAACTGGCTGCGAATAAAATAAAGGAGGTAGACTAAATTAATTGAGAGAGAAGAACATCTAGAACAAGCAGGTTTCGTTTATGAAGCTACGTGAGCCAACGTCGACCAGGAGGGAGAGAGGGTCACTCGGTCGACTGTGAGGGAGTA
>NC_066548.1:11422858-11430358 GCF_024679095.1 Eriocheir sinensis
AACATTAGCTGGAGGAAAATCAATAACTTTACATACGAAAACCAAAGTAGTCGTTGATAAACATATGAGAATGTTGTTTTTAATGTGTCTAATGACAAGCTGAAGCAAATAGAAGAAAAAGAGGGATGGTGTGTGTTCGAAAAAAAAAAAAAAGGAACAAATTTAGTGCCTCTCTACCGAAGTGCTTAAAGCCAAGGGTTTAAAGCGCTGCGTTTTCCTTGTCATGACATGAATCAGAGAGAATTTTTGGCGAGGAAATTGAAAAAAGTGCCCAAAGTAGTTCGGAGAGTTTGATGATCCGTATCACTAATATGGATCAGAAAACTGCAAAAGGGTAAGATAACAAACGAAAATAAATTTAAAATAAAGACAAACAAAAATCAAGAAACGGAAATGGTCAGAAAGAATATCAAGGAGGAAGGACAACACGAAAAAGTAATAGGTTGAAAAAAAAACCTGACAAAATAAGACCCAGGGGGAAGGGCGTTCACCAGATGATGCAACGAAATGCGTGTGTAAGTAATATGCATTTCCCCTGTTTCTGGCATCACACGCAGACATTTTACATTAAGCCACGACTACCTGTCCCGACTCCTCTTCTTCAGGTGCAAAAACTATTCCAGGTCGTTTGCACAGCTCATGGCGTTTCCGATTTCCTTCGCTTATACATTTTCTTTTCCTTATTCTGAACGTCCTATTTGCTACAACACGTCCAAGGCTGTCTTTTATATGTTATCTTTAATATATTATGCGATTCAATTTTCCTTCGTATTCTGTAATGGGGTACCGGTTACCTACTATTTGCTTGCTCACCTTAAAAAAGTTGGTCTTAAACGTTATCATTAGTTTTTTTTCTTTATCGTGTGTGTGTGTGTGTGTGTGTGTGTGTGTGTGTGTGTGTGTGTGTGTGTGTGTGTGTGTGTGTGTGTGTGTGTGTGTGTGTGTGTTGCATATAATTCCGTCTGCTGCAGTTCCTTTACCATCTTTTTAAGTTTTTGTGGAAATCACTTTCTTTCTTTTCGTGTTTCCTTTCCATATTCTCTGTTTCTTCACCTCAACAACACTTACACCTGCCATATCTGCATTATTTCGAATATCATAATTTTCGGAAATGCATATCTGGATAGAAAAGAATCGGAAGGGAGATTGAGGTTTAGGAAGTCAATAAAAGCGTCGCGGGGGGCGAGAACGAGGAAGCAGACTGAAAAAAATATATTATTGAGCATACATAAATATTACGGTGAAAACTAAATGAAGGCCTCATATTATGCTCAATAGCCATAATGAAGGGTGGAAGCGAGAGCACCCTCATCAAACGAGGAGGTAAAAGAAGTTTCGAAGTATTTCCAGATTTTTTGAAGCGACATCGAGTTCCAGGTAATTGCCTGGTAAAGGCGATCACTTCCTGACAGGTGCATGAGCCCGGCTGGCAAGGATACAGCGAAAGGAGTTTAGGTGTGAGTGAACGCAGCACACGAGGGTGGGGGTGAGAGGAGGGTGACAGCCGGTAAAGCCGTGAAAGGGAAGAGTCGATCAAAACTATATGCGAACGCTGAAGAAATGAAACTGGCTTAAATTAAAATAGCGTGAACTCAAAGAATATATAAATGCTGGAGAAGCAATACAAATGAAGTAAAATTCTGAGGGGTGTACAATAAACACATAAGGAAAAAGAGAATATATATGTTGTGTAAGAGTATAAAGTGGAATACCCAATGGCTCCAATATACTGATACTAAAAACGGCATGACAAAATGGAGGTAATAAAAGCTCACACATGGATAAGGGAAAAAAAAAATCATGAAACAGACGAATTCATAAAGAGCAAAAGAATAACGAAAAGTAATGTCAGTTACTTGAGAAATGCAATAAAGTATACGTGGTGACGAAATATGAGTAAAAAGGAGTTTGTAGTAATGGGGAATATTAATGGAGAGATTTTGAAATCTTTTGTGCTGGTGATGATCAAATCAGACCAGATGAGCGTTGGAGTAAGTAGTAACAGTAGTAGTAGTAGTAGCAGTAGTAGTAGTAGGAGTAGTAGTAGTAATAGTTTGTGGTGATGTTGTTGTTATTATTGTTGTAGCAGCAGTAGTAATAGTGTGCGTAGACGTAGGGGCGGAGGAAGTGAATGGTGTTGGTGGCGATGTTGGTGGTGGCGGCGGTGGTGGTGGTGGTGGTTAGAGCATGATGCAGCACAGTCAAGGGGACATGTTGGTGCTGCGTTATTGGACTATATCAGTTTCCTGATAGGCAGGCTGCTGGTTAACGGCGTTAATGTTAGATATATGTATATATGAATAATTTCATATAATAATAAGTGGATCACTCCATATTTATCCACCATTACCTTTACTGACATCATCATGAACTCACCAACCAGCACCATCATATTCTCCAACAATCATAGTTCACAAATACAGTCATCAGCAGCAAACCACCGTGTTCGTGATGGCATTAGCGCCATTATCGCTGCGCCGCTCCGGACGCCACTACATCCTTTTCTCTTTTATCGACACTAACAGGCCATTAACACCCTGCCCTTCACTCACGAACGTAACATTATGAAGGTCACTGTGCTGCCCCAAGACTTTTTTGTGTGTCTGTGTCTGTGTTTGTGTGAGTTTGAGTGCAGACAACGACACACACACACACACACACACACACACACACACACACACACACACACACACACACACACACATCCCTGGTGGCGGCGGTGGTGGTCGTGCTCGTATCATCCAGGTAAGTCGTGGGGTGAGTCACCGCCACACTTCAGTCCTGGGGATGTCTGGCTGCAAAACCACCATTACTTTGCCACGTATTTTATTTTGATATGAACATTATGTTTAAGTTTTACGCCTAAACACCGTACCCTCGGCAAAGTGTCATTATGCCTTCAGGGGCCACACATGACCTTGGAGAGACTTAAGCCTGAGACATCAATTACGGTCACTTCGGATAAGTGACTTAATACGTTGTGGCGGTGACAGAGATCAGCACAGCATTACGACAGTCAAGGTAGAGATATATATCTTTACCTTGGCGACAGCATTACGTGTTTAGAGCAAGCGGGAAGAAAATGTATGACTATCGCGCTGAAACACACACACACACACACACACACACACACACACACACACACACACACACACACACACACACACACACACACACACACACACACACACAAACACACGATCCTCCCTCCTCCCCCCCACCCCCCCACACACACGGCGTACCTACATGATTGGCGTAAATGAAAGACGCACACCCAGCCCATTCATGAGATCATTAACATAGAGACTCATCACTATGCAACAGCTGATCTACATAAACTATCATCCCCGTGTTTGCTCCCCCAACAGAGAGAGAGAGAGAGAGAGAGAGAGAGAGAGAGAGAGAGAGAGAGAGAGAGAGAGAGAGAGAGAGAGAGAGAGAGAGAGAGAGAGAGAGAGAGAGAGAGAGCGAGAGAGAGAGAGAGAGAGAGAGAGAGAGAGAGAGAGAGAGAGAGAGAGAGAGAGAGAGAGAGAGAGAGAGAGAGAGAGAGAGAGAGAGAGAGAGGGAGAGAGAGAGAGAGAGAGAGAGAGAGAGAGAGAGAGAGAGAGAGAGAGAGAGAGAGAGAGAGAGAGAGAGAGAGAGAGAGAGAGAGAGAGAGAGAGAGAGAGAGAGAGAGAGAGAGAGAGAGAGAGAGAGAGAGAGAGAGAGAGAGAGAGAATGAAAGCAAACGACCTGTAGGATATAAACATTTCTATAGATAATGTTAATTTGCAATGCCATTAAAACATTATGCGCCCCACGTTCACCGAATTAAACGGCACGTGAAAAAAATAATAATAAAAATAGCCATGATAGAAGTGGACAGCCATCATCCTAGAAAGCAGCCATTTGTAAACAACAGATAGATAATAACATAATAAATAGATAAAAGTATTTTTCGGAAATCACATAATAAAAAAAGACAGCAGAAATTAATTAAACTGATAAAAATAAAAACACAAACCTGAAAAACAACAACAACAACAAAAAAACAGGCAGCCAACGGGGAAAATGAGGCAGTGTTAGAGGATATAAAACGAGAGGAAGGGAGGAAACCAAACCACAACATCCCTCGGCTTACCTAAAAAACAAAAACAAGAACTGCAAATGAGATCAAACGAATGCTTAGCTCATCACTGAGACGATAATGAATTCATTCCGGAAATGAACACTTTCTCCTACTCATCCCCCCTCTGACTCCTTTATGCCTGTTATTAAGATTCTTAAGAATGATGTTTTCTGTGCCCTCTCTGGCCTCAACTCTCAGAAGGCTTATGGATCTGATGGAGTGCCTCCTATTGTCCTTAAAAACTGTGTTTCCGTGCTGACACCCTGCCTGGTCAAACTCTTTCGCTTCTGCCTATCAACATCTACCTTTCCTTCCTGCTGGAAGTACGCCTTCATACAGCCTGTGCCTAAGAAGGGTGACCGTTCCAATCCCTCAAACTACCGCCCTATAACTTTACTTTCCTGTCTATCTAAAGCTTTTGAATCAATCCTTAACCGGAAGATTCAAAAGCACCTTTCCACTTCTGACCTTCTATCTGATTGCCAGTATGGGTTCCGCAAGAGGAGTTCTACTGGCGATCTTCTTGCTCTCTTTACTAACTCTTGGTCATCCTCTCTTAGTCGTTTTGGTGAAACTTTCTCAGTTGCGCTGGACATATCGAAAGCTTTCGAAAGAGTCTGGCACAACTCTTTGCTTTCTAAACTGTCCTCTTACGGTTTCTATCCTTCTCTCTGTTCCTTTATCTCCGGTTTCCTTTCCGGCCATACTATTTCTGATGTGGTAGACGGACACTGTTCTTCCTCTAAATCTATCAACAGTGGTGTTCCATAGGGCTCTGTCCTATCACCCACTCTCTTCCTGTTATTCATCAATGATCTTCTTTCCATAACAAACTGTCCTATCCACTCATACGCTGACGACTCCACTCTGCATTATTCAACTTCATTCAACAGAAGACCCTCTCAACAGGACTTAGAAGATTCCAGACTGGACGCTGCAGAACGCTTAACCTCAGACCTTGCTATCATTTCCGATTGGGGTAAAAGGAATCTTGTGTCCTTCAATGCCTCAAAAAAAAAAAAAAAATCTCCACCTATCAACTCGACACAATCTTCCAAACACCTATCCCCTATTTTTCAACGTCACTCAGCTGTCACCTTCAACACTAAACATCCACGGTCTATCCTAACTCAAAATCTTAACTGGAAACTTCACATTTTTTTTCTCACTAAATCAGCTTCCTTGAGGTTGGGCGTTCTGTATCGTCTCCGCCAGTTCTTCTCCTCCGCACAGTTGTTATCCATATACAGGGGCCTTGTCCGCCCTCGTATGGAGTATGCATCTCATGTATGGGGGGCCGGTGGGGGCTCCACTCACACAGCTCTCTTGGACAGAGTGGAGTCTAACATTCTTCGTCTCATCATCTCTCCTCCTCTTACTGACAATCTTCTACATCTTAAATTCCGCCGCCATGTTGCCTCTCTTTCTATCTTCTATGCTGAATGCTCTTTTGAACTTGCTAACTGCATACCTCCCCCACTCCTGCGGCCTCGCCGCACAGGTTAACCAGCATTTTCACTCTTTCATCCCTCACGCAGGTGAACTCTGGAAATATCTTCCTTCATCTATATTTCCTTCTGCCTACGACTTGAACTCTTTCAAGAGGAGGGTATCAGGACACCTCTCCTTCTGAATTTGACCTATCTTTCGGCCACTCCTCTGAGCTTTTAATAGGAGCAGCGAATAGCGGGCTTTTTTTCATTATTATTTCCTTTTTTTTGCCCTTGAGATGTCTCCTCTGCTGTAAATATATATATATATATATATATATATATATATATATATATATATATATATATATATATATATATATATATATATATATATATATATATATATATATATATATATATATATATATATATATATATGAATAAATAATAAGCAATAATAATACCAGGCACATACATAAATAACATGCACTAATAGTGATGATAATAATAAGCACATATATGCAAGAACATTCATATGAAAACATCTGCATTAACATCGAACATGACATAGGAGAAAAAAACATAAGTGAAAGAATATAATGTCGTAAACAATCAGAAAAGCAAACCACGCTCATTAGTATCACACAAGACGGAAGTGACAGGACAGGACGGGAGTGAGAGGAGTAAGTGAGTGAGTGAGTGAGGGAGGGAGGGAAGGAAAGAGTGAGAGTGATTTAGAGAGTGCCTGAGCGAGTGAGTGAATAAGGGAGGGAGGGAGTGATGGAGGGAGGGTGGGAGGGAGGGAAAGAGTAAGAGTGATTTAGAGAGTGCGTGAGCGAGTGAGTGAATAAGAGAGGGAGGGAGTGATGGAGGGAGGGTGGGAGGGAGGGAAAGAGTGAGAGTGAGTGCGTGAGCGAGTGAATGAGTGAGTAAGTAAGGGAGTAAGGGAGGGAGGAAGGGAGTGTGTGAGTGAGTGCGTGAGTGAGTTAGTGAGGGAGTGAGGGAGTGATAGAGGGAGGGAGAGAGTGAATGAGTGTCTGAGTTAGTGAGTGAGAGTGTGAGTGAGTGAGGGAGGGAGGGAATGACAGAGGGAGTCCACCATTATGTCGGCAAACTCCCAGCACGTCTGTTTCTCGCTCACGTTGCTGGGGGCGGTGCGGCCTCCTGCCCTTGACTGAGTGCCCCCGCAACACACACACACACACACACACACACACACACACACACACCTGTCAGCAGATGTTATGTACCAGGTGATGGTAGTGGCGGTGGTAGGGGAAGGAGGGAAGGGGGAGGAGGGGTGTTGAGAGAGAGAGAGAGAGAGAGAGAGAGAGAGAGAGAGAGAGAGAGAGAGAGAGAGAGAGAGAGAGAGAGAGAGAGAGAGAGAGAGAGAGAGAGAGAGAGAGAGAGAGGATGCGAATAATGAAGAAACATGAAGAATACACGAACAAACAATAAAAAACGAATATTCAGAATAGATGGAACGGAAGGAAAAAGAGAAAACAAGTACGAAAGAGAGAAAAGGGATGAAAAGAGAGGTGTCAGCCAGTAAAAGACGCGTGTGTGTGTGCATGTGTGTGTGTGTGTGTGTGTGTGTGTGTGTGTGTGTGTGTGTGTGTGTGTGTGTGTGTGTGTGTGTGTGTGTGTGTGTGTGTGTGTGCGTGCGTGCGTGCGTGCGTGTGTGTGTGTGTGTGTGTGTGTGTGTGTGTGTGTGTGTGTGTGTCATGAAGCCTGAGTGAACACCTGCAGGTCGTGGCGGCGGTAATGGAACACACAGACTCGAGGTGATGGGGGAAGGATAAACGGCGATGGTGGTTGTGCAATACTGGCGCGGGGAGGGGGGAGGGGGGGGCAGAGGGGGAGGGACAGGCGGGGAGGACAGGGGAAAGACAGTAGAGGAGGGATAGGCGGGGAGGACAGGCGGGGAGGGATAAGCGGGCGAGTAAACAACGGTTAGGG
>NC_066548.1:11435358-11440358 GCF_024679095.1 Eriocheir sinensis
GTAGTTATAGTTATGGGGTTGTTAGTAGTGGTATGGTGAGGGAGGTTAGTGGTGCCTGAGGTCATGTTTTGGTGAGATTTCATGGTGGCAATTTTAGTTTTGATGGTTATGGTGTAATAGTGATGATAGTGGTTATGGTAGTTATAGTTATGGGGTTGTTAGTAGTGGTGTGGTCAGGGAGGTGAGTGGTGCCTGAGGTCATGTTCAGGTGTTACGTCATGGTGGTAATTTTAGTTTGCGGGTCATACTGGTTATGGTGGTGGTGTCAATGGCTAGGTCCAACGAAGTGGTAAGGGGAAGGGGAGGGGGGTAAATAGGGCAATGGTGTTCAGTTTCTGGAGTTATGTCATGATGAGAATAATGGTAATGCGAGGTCATGGAGGATAATGAAGATGGGTTAAGGGCAGAGGTCATTTGAAGAGATTGAGATCAAGGGGTAAGGAAGAGGCGGAGGAAGGGTAAGAGAATAAGTCATACCCTACTCCTCTTCCTCCTCCTCCTTCTCCTCCTCCTATCCCCACTCCGTTTGCCAGTCCCACACGTCGCATGTCAATCACCGCTCCTTACTTCACGAAAAACTCGCCCTTGCAGCAAAACGAGATAATGGTTAAGACCGCATACTTCAGCTTGTAATTGATATGGCGCAGAGTTAGAGGTTGAAGCTGTGTGGAAAAGGGGTGGAGAGAGAGGAAGGAGGAAAACAGATAAGAAGGAAGACGGAGGGAGAAAGAAGGGAAGATGATGGGAATAAAAGAAGAGGAAAGGGAAGATGAGAGAGGGTAAGAAGGAAAGCAAAGAGAGAGGAGAGATGAGAGGGGAGATGGAAGGGAGAAGAGAAGCTGAAGGGGTGAGGGAGATAGAGAGTTAAGGAGAGGAAAGGAAAAGGAGTAAGGGAGAAGGGGAATGACTTTGTGTAACGGCCGGACAGTTGATGAGCCTTGCAGTGCTTGGAGGAGGAGGAGGAGGAGGAGGAGGAGGAGAGTGAGGAGGGTTAATTACAGAGTGGAAGAGAAAGAGGACAAGGGTAAATAAAAACTACACGATGTTATTACTACAAATTTGCATGTCTGATTATTATTAAGACCTCGGTTTTCACACATTTAGCGGTGACTTAAACAAACAGCTCAGTGTGTGACACGCCTTGAAATAACCTAGTTTTTCTGTGGTGGGAGGGGCCAGGGTTCTGATAATCTCTCAGTAAAACTTTAAATAAGGACGCAAAAATCAGTGAGAAACATGCAGCACCATTTAACGTGAAAGAGAATAAAAAAAAAAAACAAGACATACAGAGAAGCCAGTTTTTGCATACGTACGTAATCTTCTTAGCCCAGAGCCAGACGATGAGGATGATAACATAAACAGTAGCGAAGCATGGTCGCCTTGGTGCTGTGGCTGATAGAATTCAACACACACTCAGATAATCTTGTGCATAAGGCTCTTTATCAATAATACTTGTCTCTTATGGCTTCATGTAGGGACCAAAGAAACAGATCTAGTCAACTCATAATCGACCCTCTTAGGTGACTCCCATGCACTCTCTGTCTCCCTCCCTCCACACACGCCACACACTGCCCACAACCACCACAACGCAACAATTAACCTTCACAAGACATTTTTTTTATTTATTTCGAGTCTCCACGTCTCATTTTATCTCGTTCTGTTTATGTTTAAGTGATATTTACCTGGCTCTCAGAATTAGGATATTCTCTAATGCTCGTAAAGACCAAGATATTTATTTTCAATGCTGTTCCTCAATGTCATGGTCCTCAGTCTGGAGTTCGTTATATCCTCACATCACATCCACTTATCGGTATCATTCACATCAGTATACGACAGTTTTTTTTTTATTGGTAACGAGAAGTTTGGCAATAATAATCAAGGGTTATGTTAAGCGCATGAACTATGGGGTCATTCCCCATGAGCATCCTCTCTCTTACAAAATTCAAGAAAAAAACATAAGGTGATTACTGAAGATGAAGGCACGCACTCACGGGCAGCCGTACTGCTAAACACGGGCCACTACTGAGGGTCCGCAGAATCCCCACAACTGTCCCATGCATCACACGTAAAGCCTGTTAAGTGCTCCTATGTCTCCATAAAACCACGATTTACAGTCACATAACTGGCTGAACATTAGTATGGCGTCAAGTATCTTCCTTTAGGTATAGAAATGCACATCATTGTTCTTATTTACAAGCAATAAACCTGAGAGAATTTCACATTAACCACTGCATACGAGACGTGAAAAGGCTCCCGAGATACAGGTTGTGTTTAGAATCTTCCTCTACAGTGTCATCATGTATCTGTACTATATACATTTAGATCTGAGGATTTTGCTTTATTTAAGCTGATCTTCATCTCTTAATTAGTAACACTGTTTGATTTTTCTAAATGTAGTGACGGTAATGTGTCATGAAGCAATCAACAATACTGTGTCGTAAAATGAGGCAAACACATGCAAGCAGGAAAGGAAGCATCCACATCACATTAATTTGAATTTCCTCCTCCCGTCATTAATGTAGAGACAAAGAGTAGCCAAGGCGTTGGGGAGTCCTGACACACACCCACAATGGCTGCAGTAACAGATGGTGCTGTTCATTAATCCATCACTAGCCACTGTTACCAGCACAGTACATGCTCATATCACACGCTAAGTGCATTTTAATAATAAAAATAAAATGTTTTTTGACATCATCATAAGCTTGAGATAAATAATGAAAGCCACAAAAAGATTGAACTCTTTCCTCCTCGCTAATTCAGTAGTAAAAGTAATGTGTTTGAGGCAACCTTTTTAAACCTGCCTGGCTTCCCCCTTGCTTACGATACGACACACAGACAGACAGAGAGAGACATGTATAAACAAAACACAAAGAAACAGTGAAAGACAGAAAATCACAAAAAAAGACACACAGACAAACAGGCATTTGACAGAAATATAGACGGATACGGGCGAACGGGCAAAGACGACTAAACAAACACACGAAGGCCGGCAATCACGTCGCTGTGTTAGTGAGTGATGTATTTGTTTATTTCATCAAAGAAACTGACAACGTAATTAAATGTCATACATTTTATTAAAGCTAGAAAAAAAGAAAGAAAATGAACAAATGCCATCCACCCGGTTTGTGATAAAGAGACGAGGAGTTTATTTTTTTCCTGACTGGCTGACTGAAGGTTTTGCAAACCTCCGCTATAATATATATATATATATATATATATATATATATATATATATATATATATATATATATATATATATATATATATATATATATATATATATATATATGAAACGCAAATGGAGGAGGAAAAAATCGTCCGAGGGAGGCAGTGAAGGATGGAGGGGCGGGAGGCCCGGGAGAACTTGTGGCCACGGCTCAACAGCTGCTCCCTCCCAGCGGTTTTAACCACCAGCTGCAGTGGCAGGAGGAGGATGAGGAGGGGGAAGAAGAGAAGGAGGAGGATGAGGAAGAGGAGGAGGAGGAAAAAGAGGAGGAAGAAGAAGAGACGTCGAGTTGTTCATTGTGCATTTCTTTTTTATTTTGTTTGTGTGAGTGTGTGTCCGAGAAGTAAGAGGAGAAAAAAAAAGAGAGAGAGAGAGAGAGAGAGAGAGAGAGAGAGAGAGAGAGAGAGAGAGAGAGAGAGAGAGAGAGAGAGAGAGAGAGAGAGAGAGAGAGAGAGAGAGAGAGAGAGAGAGAGAGAGAGAGAGAGAGAGAGAGAGAGAGAGAGAGAGAGAGAGAGAGAGAGAGAGAGAGAGAGAGAGAGTAAATGACGTCCATGCTAACAAAATAAAGATAAGTATACTTAGGCAGAATCAATGGAAGCAAAATAATTCCATCATCAGGAAAAATAGCCAATTAGCCCTAATTCCCACAAAACATGCACACTGCACACACATATTCTTCAAGTGAGGGAAAACCGAAAGAAAAAAAATGTCAAGGTAAAAAAAATCCTGGTGGGACAAAAAATATGAGGCGATGGTGGTGAAGGTAGTGGTCGGGGGTCGTGATGGTGGTGATGGTGGTGATTGGTGTGGTGGAGGTAGTGGTCGGGGGTCGTGATGGTGGTGATGGTGGTGATTGGTGTGGTGGAGGTAGTGGTCGAGGGGTCGTGATGGTGGTGATGGTAGTGGTGACAGATATTAGGGTGGTGGAGGTAGTGGTTGGGGGGTCGTGATGGTGGTGATGGTAGTGGTGACAGTTATTGGGGTGGGGGAGGTAGTGGTCGGGGGTCGTGATGGTGGTGATGGTAGTGGTGACAGTTATTGGGGTGGTGGAGGTAGTGGTTGGGGGGTCGTGATGGTGGTGATGGTGGTGATTGGTGTGGTGGAGGTAGTGGTCGAGGGGTCGTGATGGTGGTGATGGTGGTGGTGACAGATATTGGGGTGGGGGAGGTAGTGGTCGGGGGTCGTGATGGTGGTGATGGTAGTGGTGACAGTTATTGGGGTGGGGGAGGTAGTGGTCGGGGGGTCGTGATGGTGGTGATGGTAGTGGTGACAGTTATTGGGGTGGTGGAGGTAGTGGTCGGGGTTCGTGTTGGTGGTGTTGGTGGTGGTGGTAGTGGTGGTGGTCGGGACTCGTGATGGTGTGGTGGTTGTGGTGGTGGTGGTGGTGGAGGTGGCAGTATTCAGTGAAAAACATTTTTTGTATAATATTCATAACTATGATTGTCAAAGTAAGCGTGGCATTAGCAGATTAAATTATTTTTTTATTAATATTAAAACTATTATTATTATCATTATTTTCATTATTATTATTATTATTATTATTATTATTATTATTATTATTATTATTATTATTATTATTATTATTATTATTATTATTATTATTATTATTATTATTATTATTATTATTATTATTTTCTTCTTCTTCTTCTTATTATTATTATTATTATTATTATTATTCTTGTTATTCTTATTATTATCATTACTTTTATTATTAGTTTATTATTAGTTTATTATTATTATTATTATTTTTATTATTATTATTATTATTATTATT
>NC_066548.1:11445358-11512858 GCF_024679095.1 Eriocheir sinensis
GAGGAGGAGTTTTACATGTGTTAAGGTACTGAGGAGTGTGAGGGAGTGAAGCACAGAGGGTGGTAAGCATGTGTACATATAATGCTCACACACACACACACACACACACACACACACACACACACACACACATATGCAGAGGAAAAGACAGACAGGAAACAACAAAGCCCGTAGGAAGAAAAACAGCCAAACAGTCAATCAGGCACAATGAACCTCGACAGACTGACGGACAAACAGAAGGAAAAACAATAAATCAGAGAAAATATAGATAAAAAACGAAGACGAATGGGCAAACACGATGATTAAGGGACACGTACACAAATAACAGTCCGCGGAACAAATGACTGGGGGAGAGAGAGAGAGAGAGAGAGAGAGAGAGAGAGAGAGAGAGAGAGAGCAGCTGCTTTTACGTATATGTATGACTATTACATATCTGTTGCTTATTGACAGCTGCTCTCTCTCTCTCTTTTCATCTGACATTCGACAGTGTTGGTCGTTATCATTCCCGTCGTTTTCTAATATCCTTCTTGTTAAAATTTTATTTCCGGGGCGCCGGCCGTCAATAATCACTGGAGAGAAACATTATTAGTGAAATTGGTTTTCTTGACGTACTCTTCGTCACGTTTCGTTGATCTTGTTTCTTCCTCTTAAACATGGAATTAAGAGAAAGAACGGACAAAAAAATTAAAACACTTCTGTAACTACTGCTACTATTACTACTGCTCCAACTAATAATAATAACAATAATAATAATAATAATAATAATAATAATAATAATAATAATAATAATAATAATAATAATAATAATAATAATAATGATAATCATAATAATAATAATAATAATAATAATAATAATAATAATAATAATAATAATAATAATAATAATAATAATAATAATAATAATAGTAGTAGTAATGGGTAGGCGGTGGCTTAGTGGTAGCGTGTTGGACCCACATTCACCGCGTGATGGACGACGCGGGTTTGAATCCCCACGCTACCACCTCGGATTTTTCAGTCACCGCCCAGTGGCTGAAAACTACCCATATGCTGTCCTGAAGATCACCCATCAACCCGGACTCTAGAGGAAACCGTCCAAGTGAATCAAGAACGAGTTCCGGGGAGCAACATGAGGCAAGAGAAGATGGCGCCACTATAAACACTTGCCTGCGCCATGACGGGCTGGGGCCGACTACTATCCAGGCCCCTCTAGACAGCTTAACAACACTATAGGCGTACACGTAAAAAAAAAAAAATAATAATAATAATAATAATAATAATAATAATAATAATATTGTGAATGAGAAGAATATCAACAATAAATATTTATTTAATGTCTTACTAAAATATATATATATATATATATATATATATATATATATATATATATATATATATATATATATATATATATATATATATATATATAAACAAGAATTTGACCTTGACTGACCTTGGATGTTTCATACATCCGTGTGTGTGTGTGTGTGTGTGTGTGTGTGTGTGTGTGTGTGTGTGTGTGTGTGTGTGTGTGTGTGAGTGAGTGTGTGTGTGTGGTGGCGCCTGCATGTTTATGTGTCAGCCTGGTGTGTCTGTGTGTGAGTGAGTGTCGTGTGTACGTCTAACTATGTGTGTGTGCACCCCTATAACTGAAACACACACACACACACACACACACACACAGACACACACACCAAAAAAATAAGCATTTTGTTTCCTCACTTTCCGACTTTCATTCATTGCTGCAATGAACCAAACATAACGATGGCTATTTCTTTTACCATCACACTTCCTCCTCCTCCTCCGCCGCCTCTTCCTCCTTCTGCCCCTCCCCTGACAACAAACTGTCCCCCCTCGACCTCCAGCTGTCATGCGGGTATCTATAAAATTATTCGTCAATTGGTCTATGGTACTTCCCTGTGTGTGTGTGTGTGTGTGTGTGTGTGTGAGAGAGAGAGAGAGAGAGAGAGAGAGAGAGAGAGAGAGAGAGAGAGAGAGAGAGAGAGAGAGAGAGAGAGAGAGAGAGAGAGAGAGAGAGAGAGAGAGAGAGAGAGAGAGAGAGAACGTTAACACTTAGGGAAAAAAATAACACTAATAGACTCAAGAGGGAAAAAAGGAAAACGGAAGCAGGAATATATAACCTCAAGCTCCCTGCCCCTCTCCCCTTCCTCATCCTCTTCGGCAAACACATTAACGGAAGCCTCACGGAAGATTAAGATATACACACTAATTATAAAGACTTGATACAGATAATGACGACCTCCTAATACACTACAATATTTTCTTTACTGCAGAACCACCATAAAAGGAGAAGGAGGAGGAGGAGGAGGAGGAGGAGAGGAGGAGGAGCTGGGGAAGAAAGAAGAAGAGGAGTAGCCGTTGGAGCAAGACGATGAGGAAGTGGAAGAGGAAGCTGAGTAAAGGTAAGAAAAAAATAGCAAGCAAAATAATGAAAGGAGTAAAATATAGAGAAGAAGGAGTAAAGAGAAAAAAATAAAAAGCCGGTGGAAGAGAAGAAGGAGGAGGAGGAGAAGGTGGAGTACAAGGAAGATGAGGAGTAGGAGGAGGAGGAGGGAAAGGCGGGGAAGGAATAGGAGAAAGAAGAGGGGAAGTTGGGTCACAAGGAAGTGGAGTGAAGGGAAAAAAAAAACATGGGTACTACTATGAAAAATGAAAAAAAAAAATAAGAGAGGAGAAACAACAAACAAAGGAAGAGTAGTCAATAATAACAAGTCAAGGAAGGTCAAGGGTGGAAGGGTAAAGGAAGCAAACGGACGCAGGGGGAAGGATGTGCGTTATAGGAAGGGACGTCGAGGCTTGATTTGTGACGGCCACTTTGGAGCAAAATATACAACAGTTCGCTAATGATAACACACGTTAATTGCAACCTCGGCCCCTGCGCGGACTGCCCAAAGTACGTATTACCAGGCATTTGTAAGCACGTGATGGATTCCGGCCCGACCTCCGCCCGCCGCCCCCTACTGGTAAGATGGATACGACCCCAACTGAGAACGAGAGGTTACTTACTCCTGCGTCGACTACCGTGGGACCCCCTAGGCACACCCACCCCTGGAGACCCCTCTAAGTACCGTCACACACCTGGACTCCCTCTTAACACCACGTAATCGAGTTTCATATTAAGAAGTTCCGTTTCATCGTCTTGTTTTTGGTTACTTATTCTCGCCTCGACTACCGTGGGACCCCCTAGGCACACCCACCCCTGGAGACCCCTCTTAGTACCCTCATCCACCTGGACTCCCTCTTAACACCACGTAATCGAGTTCCATATTAAGAAGTTCCGTTTCATCGTCTTGTTTTTGGTTACTTATTCCCGTCTCTACTGCCGTGGGACTCCCTAGGAACACCCACCCATGGAGACCCCTCTAAGCACCCACACCCACTTGGACTCCCTCTTAACACCACGTAATCAAGTTCCATATTAAGGAGTTCCGTTTCATCGTCTTGTTTCTGGTTACTACTATGCTGGTTACTTACTCCTGTAGGACCCCCGAGGAGCACCCACCCCTGGAGACCCCTCTTAGCACCCTCACTCTCCTGGACTCCCCCTTAACACTACGTAATCGAGGCCCATATTAAGGTATGCCGTTTTATT
The DNA here is from genome assembly GCF_024679095.1 of Eriocheir sinensis. Lineage (NCBI taxonomy): Eukaryota > Metazoa > Arthropoda > Malacostraca > Decapoda > Varunidae > Eriocheir > Eriocheir sinensis. Next base: position 11,448,969 of record NC_066548.1, read on the forward strand.
GCCCTGGTGTGACTACTGTGGGGCCTCCTATCAGCTGACCCGCCCATATTAACCCCTTTTGGTACCTTTGCCTTCCGGGACTCTCTGTAAACACTTGGTAATTGGACCTCATGTTTAGTCATTCCGTTTTATCGTCCTGTATCCAGAACCATGACGTAAGAGTCCACCTTAATTTTGGAATGTAGGAAGGGTCATGAGCCTAATATGAAGTGGTAAAGATAGTGTGTGTGTGTGTGTGTGTGTGTGTGTGTGTGTGTGTGTGTGTGTGTGTGTGTTAGCATCTCCGTGGCACGGGAGGAAACGCACGGGTGTGGTGATAAGGACATGACAAACGGCCTCAGAGGAAGATAAAATATACAAGCAATGAAGAAATGAATCACAAGGAGATTGGAACGAGTTCGAGGGAGTGAGTGAGCAAGCGACTTTGGAAGGAGAGAGGGAGAAGGAGAGGAGCAAGGATGAGGGGGAGAGGGAGGGAAGGTGAAGGGAAGATATGAAGTAGGCAGAGAAGAGATGAGGAAACCGAGGAACACACAATCAAACGTACGGATAAGAGAAAATTAAAAAAATGACATGTGAAAATAGAATATCCAATCTCAATACACAAGACGTAACAAACAAACACACACACACACACACACACACACACACACACACACACACACACAGGTAAGATAGAACCACACACCTTCATTACACTATTAAATCAGCATCAGACCAATTTAACTCAGCCTACCTATGATCCATGTAATATGGATAACATCTAGTCAATCGTTTCCACACATAATTACACCTTCGCTGAGCCGCGGGTGTGCCTAGCGGGGGAGGGGCGGAGCTGGAGAAGTAATAATAACCCTCCGTGAGTCTCCGCTACCGAGGGCGGACGAGTGCGCCGCTGGAACGTGTAATTAATGCGGAAAAAAAGATGCCTCGTTCATCTGTCTCCGGCGGCCGCGGAGGACACACTGCCTCAACCCCAAATTATGGCCCCATTTTTCACTGTGATCGCCAGAATGCAATTGCTAGCAAGTCCTCGTGTGTGTGTGTGGGGGAGGGATGTGTGTGTGTGTGTGTGTGTGTGTGTGTGTGTGTGTGTGTGTGTGTGTGTGTGTGTGTGTGTGTGTGTGTGTGTGTGTGTGTGTTTGGACTCGTACAGGTATACGTAGGTCTGCCTGAACGTTTATTAACCCGAACGTGATCTATGCGGGCGTGGCTCGTTTTGGTGCTCACATCCCGTAAACAAACATACACCTCATATCTCTCTCTCTCTCTCTCTCTCTCTCTCTCTCTCTCTCTCTCTCTCTCTCTCTCTCTCTCTCTCTCTCTCTCTCTCTCTCTCTCTCATCACCTCCAGCATCACCATTATCGTGTCCTGCTCGCCTATCGCCCCCTAAACTAACCTAACCCCCTCCCACAAAGACATTAACCCTTGAGCAACATATTCATAACTTCCGACTAAACCCGGGGAGTATATAAAGCCCACAATGACATCCTTGTTTCTCTGTCATTATCTCAGAGTGTTACATGAATAAAATAACATATCATCAAATCATCTATTCCTTAATTGTATGCATACTGAGTTGATCATCATCTGTATCATCCTATCATATCCACAACCGCAACCATCACCACCCCAACCATAGCCACTACTACCATCACCACCAAAACAACCATATTACCATTACTATCAGAACCCAAACCAACACCATTAATTAACACCATACACAACACCAGCACTACCACAACCAAAACCTCAAGCACATCTACCACCACCATCAGCAACATCAACACCAACACCTTCAACACCAACACCTCCAACACATAACACGCTTTCCTGGGATGTGCTCGCGTGAGGACACCTGGCTGGAGGGGGGGAGGTAATCACGCCCCCTCACCTGCCTGTCCATCACGCGCGGCTCATCGCCTCGGCCCGACGCAGGGAATAACACCATGCCAGGTTCATGCAAAATGTTTTCATACGGGATTATCGCATTGTTATTATTTGGCGTAGAGCAAACACCAACTATTTTTTTCAGCTTTGGAGTTTGTGTACTAACCCAACGCCCAAACATGTAACTGACGCACAAACAACAGAAAGAGAAAAAAAATGCGAATACTCTCAACACAGAAGTAAGAGCAAAGAAGAAAAAAAACGAACAAATAAACCCACAACAGAATTCGTGATACGTGAAATGACATATAAACATCAGAAAGAGAAAGAAAAAAATGAAAACAAGCACACCAGCGAGAGAATTCGTGATACGTGCTTTCGCTGGAAGGCAAGGAAAACGAAAACTACAGGAGGAAGAGGAAGCCGAAGATGAAAGGAGACCGAAATCGTCCACTCTCCCGCGCCACAGCTTACGGAACTCGACACTAATTTATCCCAATGTGCCCTTCCCTTCCCTTGCCTTCCCTTCCCCTTTCCTCTCCCCGGATCCTCGGCAGCACCGGGGCCACGAAGAACACTGCTTGCGGGACCTCGAAGGGAGAAGAAAGGCAGCTAGCAGTCACGGCGCGCTGAGGCGGGGAGAGGCGGAGCGGAGGTTAGGAGGAGGAGGAGGAGGAGGAGGAGGAGAAGGAGGAGGAGGAGGAGGAGGAGGAGGAGGAGAAGGAGGAGGAGAAGGAGGAGGAGGAGGAGGAGGGGCAAGCAGCGTCAGGCAAAGGAAAAAAGGTGGTAATTACGTGTACCTTGTGAGACCGTCTTGCTCACGATCACCACAAAGAACATGTTACACAGAGGAGGAGGAGGAGGAGGAGGAGGAGGAGGAGGAGGAGGAGGAGGAGGAGAGGAGAAAGAGGAGGAAGAGGAGTGTTTTTTCCTTGCTCTATTTCCCACCAGCGCTCCTAAAAACAACACGAGTAACCCATCAATAACAATGTTCCTTCACCTCAAAAGGAAAAAAAAGACAATTTGTTATTTTTTGTCGATGTCGTCTTCCTCTTCCTTCCCCCTGACTCACTTGATCCATGCCAGATGCTCTCCCAAGAACAAACAGACTTACATGCATGTGCACACACACACACACACACACACACACACACACACACACACACACACACACAGAGGAAGAGTGAAGAATGTAGATAAATGCTCCTATCCCATGAGGCAGCTAGTTACCGCCTTTTCAGATGTATGTGAGCCATTTTCAGGTGTGGTTGTGTGTATTTTTGTTCGTTGAGTAATAAAAGTCTAGTATGTAAAGCAGCGTGTGCCCAGTGAAACACGACGATAATTATAGTTATATTGTTTTCTCCCTTCCCACCAGCACTCTACATTCACTCCATATCCCCGCTCTATCACAGCCTACTTAGTTGAAAACTCTCCTAGTGGCGAACTGTAGAAGGGATAAGTCATCCACGGATAAGGAAGGTGGCCAGACTAGCCGTCCAAGCTCTACCTCCACTCCTCCATGAATCTGACGTAAACGACAGACGCTGATTTCGGCGCTACGCACGGCAAAATGTAATAGTCTTAACCGGTCCTAGAATTTACTCACCTCCTATGTTACAGGAGGATGAGCTAAGGGACTGACCCCAACCAAGAAAATCAGAACACAAGTCTTAGGAGTCCCTTGCGTTTCGTTTCCTGCTCTGCAAAAGTCACCGACGACGATGCAATTGTATTGCTTCTAGCTTGCCCTCCATGTCTGCCTGTTAGTGTGTGTGTGTGTGTGTGTGTGTGTGTGTGTGTGTGTGTGTGTGTGTGTGTGTGTGTGTGCGTGGATGGGTGTGTGTGGGTGTGGGTGTGGTGATATATATATATATATATATATCTATATATATATATATATATATATATATATATATATATATATATATATATATAGATATATATATAGATATATAGATAGATGAATGAATAGATAGATAGATATAGATATGAATAGATATAGATAGATAGATAGAATGAATGAATAGATAGATAGATGAATATATATATATATATATATATATATATATATATATATATATATATATATATATATATATATATATATATATATATATATATATATATATATATATATATATACATATATATATATATATATATATATATATATATATATATATATATATATATATATATATATATATATATATATATATCTTTATATATATATATATATTTTTTTTTTTTTACAGCAAAGGAGACAGTTCAAGGGCACAAAAAAGTAAACATTAATAAAAAAAAAAGCCCGCTACTTGCTGCTCCGAAAAGAATCCAAAGAGGTGGCCGAAAGATAGGTCAGTTTCGGGAGGAGTGGTGTCCTGATACCCTCCTCTTGAAAGAGTTCAAGTCGTAGGCAGGAGGAAATACAGATGAAGGAAGATTGTTCCAGAGTTTACCAGCGTGAGGGATGAAAGAGTGAAGATGCTGGTTAACTCTTACATAAGGGGTTTGGACAGTATAGGGATGAGCATGAGTAGAAAGTCGAGTGCAGCGGGGCCGCGGGAGGGGGGGGAGGCATGCAGTTAGCAAGTTCAGAAGAGCAGTCAGCGTGGAAATATCGATAGAAGAAAGAGAGGCAACATTGCGGCGGAATTTAAGAGGTAGAAGACTATCAGTATGAGGAGGAGAGCTGATGAGACGAAGAGCCTTAGCCTCCACTCTGTCCAGAAGAGCTGTGTGAGTGGAGCCCCCCCACACATGAGATGCATACTCCATACGAGGGCGGACAAGGCCCCTGTATATGGACAGCAACTGTGCAGGGGAGAAGAACTGGCGGAGACGGTACAGAACGCCCAGCCTCGAGGAAGCTGATCTAGTAAGAGATGAGATATGAAGTTTCCAGTTGAGATTTTGAGTTAAGGATAGACCGAGGATGTTTAGTGTTGAGGAAGGTGATAGCTGGGTGTTGTCAAAGAATAGGGGATAGTTGTTTGGAAGATTGTGTCGAGTGGATAGGTGGAGAAACTGTGTTTTTGAGGCGTTGAAGGACACCAGGTTCTTCTTGCCCCAATCGGAAATAATAGTAAGGTCTGAGGCTAAGCGTTCTGCAGCCTCCAGCCTTGAGTCGTTAAGTTCCTGAAGGGTGGGTCTTCTATTAAAAGAAGTTGAATAATGCAGAGTGGAATCATCGGCGTAGGAATGGATAGGACAGTTCGTTTTGGAAAGAAGATCATCAATGAACAACAGAAAAAGAGTGGGAGATAGGACAGAACCCTGTGGGACACCACTGTTAATAGATTTATGGAAAGAACAGTGACCGTCTACCACGGTAGAAAAAGAACGGTCAGAAAGGAAACTGGAGATAAAGGTACGGAGAGAAGGATAGAAACCGTAGGAGGGTAGTTTAGAAAGCAAAGATTTGTGCCAGACCCTATCAAAAGCTTTTCATATGTCCAGCGCAATAGCAAAAGTTTCACCGAAACGGCTAAGAGAGGATGACCAAGAGTCAGTTAAGAAGGCTAGGAGATCACCAGTAGAACGCCACTTGCGGAACCCATACTGACGATCAGATAGAAGGTCAGAAGAGGAAAGGTGCTTTTGAATCTTCCGGTTAAGGATTGATTCAAAAGCTTTCGATAGACAAGAAAGTAAAGCAATAGGACGGTAGTTTGAGGGATTGGAGCGGTCACCCTTCTTAGGTACAGGCTGTATGAAGGCATACTTCCAGCAAGAAGGAAAGGTAGATGTTGACAGGCAGAGGCGAAAGAGTTTGACCAGGCAAGGTGACAGCACGGAGGCACAGTTTTTAAGGACAATAGGAGGCACTCCATCAGGTCCATAAGCCTTCTGAGGATTGAGGCCAGAGAGGGCATAGAAAACATCATTCGAAAAATCTTGATAACAGGCATAGTGGAGTCAGCAGTGGGATGAGTAGGAGGAATATGCTCTGAATCTCCCAGAGTGGAGTTTTTAAAAAAAGTTTGAGAGAAGAGTTCAGCCTTAGAGATAGATGAGACGGCAGTGTTGCCGTCAGGACTGAGGAGTGGAGGGAAAGATGAAGAAGTGAAGTTGGAGGAGATGTTTTTGGCTAGATGCCAGAAGTCACAAGAAGAGTTAGAAAGCAAGGTTTTGACATTTTCTATTAATGAAAGAATTTTGGTTAGTCGGAGAATAGATCTGGCACGATATCGGGCAGAAATGTAAATTTCATAATTAGAATTAGTTTGCAGTCTCTTGTACCTTTTGTGAGATATATATATATATATATATATATATATATATATATATATATATATATATATATATATATATATATATATATATATATATATATATATATATATATATATATATATATATATATATATATATATATATATATATGTATATATATATATATATATATATATATATATATATATAAATATATATATATATATATATATATATATATATATAATTGCGTGCGCCACGACGGGCTTGAGCCGATCATCTGGCCCCTGAAAAAGCCTACCGGCGCTAATATATATATATAAATATATATATATATATATATATATATATATATATATTTATATATATATATATATATATATATATATATATATATACATATATATATATATATATATATATATATATATATATATATATATATATATATATATATATATATATATATATATATATATATATATGTAGGGGTAGGCGGTAGTTGAGTGGTTAGCATGGTGGCCCCGCGTTCGCCACGTCATGGACGAAGCGGGTTCGAATCCGCCGCTACCACCTGGGATTTTTAGGTCACCGCCGAGTGGCATAAAACTACCCACATGCTGTCCTGAAGACCACCCATCAACCCGGACTCGAGGAAACCGTCCAAATGAATCAAAAACAAGCTTCGGGGTCAACATGAGCCAAAGAAAGATGGCGCAACTATAAAACACTTGCCTGCGACATGACGGGCTGGGGCCGACTACCGTCCAGGCCCCTCAAGAAAGCCTACCAGCGCTATAGGCTGGCACGTAAAAGAATATATATATATATATATATATATATATATATATATATATATATATATATATAAATATATATATATATATACATAAAAACACACACACACACACATCAGGAAATCGTGGACAATATCACAGAGAAAAAAGTTGTTGAGATAATATCCCGACAACATACTCAGCGAGCGTGAAACATTGTGTTACTTCTTGCCGGAACGTTTATGAATGTTAACTAGTTCGGGTTCGGAGTGACGGAGTGGATGCTTTACATTAACAATAAATCCTTCAGAGAAACTGGCGGGATCGGACCTGTTTTCCTAGAGGGATAAAGACGTAACAGTATCTGTTACATATAAGGCTGCCCGGCCTGTACACCAGAAATGCTAATGGAGTATTTAAACATGCAGAGAGGATTTACGACGGTTGAAGCAGCTATGTTTTCTTATGACGCTGACTTCAAGTATAAATATATATATATATATATATATATATATATATATATATATATATATATATATATATATATATATATATATATATATATATATATATATATATATATATATATATATATATATATATATATATATATATATATATATATATATATATATATATATATATATATATATATATATATATATATATATATATATATATATATATATATATATATATATATATATATATATATATATATATATATATATATATATATATATATATATATATATATATATATATATATATATATATATATATATATATATATATATATATATATATATATATATATATATATATATATATATATATATATATATATATATATATATATATATATATATATATATATATATATATATATATATATATATATATATATATATATATATATATATATATATATATATATATATATATATATATATATATATATATATATATATATATATATATATATATATATATATATATATATATATATATATATATATATATATCGTTGATATAATATATATATATATATAACGAGGTTATCACAAAAGTTGTACAATACCGAGAACACAGTCTTGGTGCAAGTCAATAACATAAATAAATGCGACCCAGCCCTCCGTGAAGCCGACATCCGGCGCGGGGGACACCTGTGTGGAGATCACGCGGACTCACGACATCCAGGCAGCACAACAGGATCCCTATAGTTTTCACTTATTCTCTCTCTCTCTCTCTCTCTCTCTCTCTCTCTCTCTCTCTCTCTCTCTCTCTCTCTCTCTCTCTCTCTCTCTCTCTCTCTCTCTCTCTCTCTCTCTCTCTCTCTCTCTCTCTCTCTCTCTCTCTCTCTCTCTCTCTCTCTCTCTTAGGTTTAAGGACAGAACACCTAGTCTGGACCATGTGGTCTATGTGGTCTGATTTTCTATGCAAACCTATGTAAATCTCTCTCTCACACACACACACACACACACACACACACACACACACACACACACACACACACACAAACACTTCTAACCCGGTAACAGACCCACCTACTTATTCCCTAACTTGCCCAACCGCGTCACGCCCCCCACCACTTCTTCCGCTGCCCCCACTTCCAGGACCCCAACCCCCCTCCCCTTGCAACACTGCACAGAGGGAGAGGACAGAGGCAGGAAAGAAAGAGGAGGAGGAGGAGGAGGAGGAGGAGAAGGGGGAGGAGGAGGAAGAAGAGAAGAAAGAAAAATGAGTGTTATTATCCTCCGTTACTTGGTCTACGCGAGAACCCCCAGTAAAGTCGGTCATTATTACGTGAGTTCGTGACAGAAAACGAGTTCGGAATTATTTAGGGATTAATGGTCTTAGTGAGTCACAAGTCCCTGTTGTGTGTAGACGGGGAGATGGGGGGACAGGGGAGTTTCAAGGAGTAATGAGGAGTCGTTTTCCGTGCGTGGGCTTTCCCTGACGGATACAGCAGAGATGGGCGATAAGCAAGAAAAGGAAATTAGAGAAAACGATGGGGGGGTGGGAGTGGTGTAGAAGGGGGGAGATTGAGGAGGAAGGGGAGGAGAAGGAAGAGACTTTTTCGGAGCAAGAGGTATAGGACGAGGAGGAAGAAGAGCAGGAGGAGAGGTTTCAGGAGTAGGAAGAGTGAGATGTGGAGGAGGAAGAGAGGGAGAAGGATAATTTTTCGGAGGAGCAGGAGGAGTAGAACGTGGAGAAGGAAGAGAAGGAGGAGGAGAGTTTTTCGAAGCAAGATGAGAAAGACATGGAAGAGAGAGTCGGAGGATGAATAGGCGAGTGACAGGGAAAGAGTTGGAGGAGGGGCGGAAAGAGGAAGAAAGGGGAGGAGGAGGATGAAGGGGGGAGGAGCGGATGATTCTTCTTCGTAAGGTCTCAATTACCACCAGAAGATTGCGTAATTATAGGCGCTGTGTTTAGAAAGACTGACACAAGAAACTCCCTTCGACCGTGACAGCACCGCTCGGGAAGACTAAGGAGAAAGAAAGGAGTGGGGGTGGAGGGGGCACTGAGGAGGGAAAGGAGTGCTGAGAATATGGGGAAGTAAGGGAGTAGGGTGTCTTGGTGTGTGGTAGGGGAAGGAGTGAAGCTCATATACTTCATTCCCCTACACATATACCCCTCACCTCTTTCCTCCACTGCACAACGCACCCTACATTTATTTATTCTAAACTATCAGTCAAACGCACACCCTGCCGTTTCTTCCGTTTCCTTACCCTACCTTTTCCTACCCTAGACACACCCTCTCATGCTTTCCTTTCCATACACATATCCTTCCACCCCTTCATACCCCTACACACATCCTCCCACCCCTTCCTACCCCTACACAGTCTTCTACCCCTTCCTTTCCTTACACACACCCTACACCCTCTCATCCTTACCTGACCCTACATTCACCTTCCCAAGATTTCCTTTCCATACACTCCCCCTACCTTCCCTTCCCGCCCTTATACACACACTTTCACCCCTTCCTTTCAAAACACACACACTTGCACTCCGTCTTAACCCAGTGCACACCCTCCCACCCCTACCTTTCCCAACACCCACCCATGCACCCCTTTCTCCCCAATACAAAGCTCTCACGCTCTCCCATTCTCCCTATCACCGTGAACCAATTATCAGCTTATCAGGCCAACGTATACTTTTCTCCCACCATTAATTTCATCCCCTCAGATCCTGCAACAAGGCTGAAAGGTCGCGTGGCTGTCGTGGAAAGGGCGACGAGAGGCGGTGGTGAAAGGGAGAACAAAATATTAATAAGCGGGTTCTCCAGTGCCACGCCCTAAACCAATACCTTAATGTCTCTTCCCCCAACATGAAAAGACTGACTGACCTGACCCATGCTCCCCCACCTCCCTCCTCCCACCACTTTTTTTTGTCGTCCTCCCACGCACTTCCCATCATCCATCCAAACTGACTTCGATCCATTCCTACACCTATCTACTTTCCTACCTTCTTCACCATCGCCACGCCCTCCTCATCCTGTTGTCCTCCTCCCCATCTTCATTATCATCATTCACTCTGCTGTTTTCCTCTTTCTTCTACATTTCTTATTATTGTTCTTTTTTATCACTATCTACCTATCTGCCTACCTTCTTACCTAACACCACACCCTCTTTGTATTGTTGTTCTCCTTCTCCTCCTCCTTCACCTTGTTCTTTTCCTCGTCTTATTCCTACACTTCTTATTATTCTTTCTCTTCCTCTTCATTTTCGTCCTTGTCTTCGTCTTCGACTCAACCATCTCCCTGTCCATTTCTTCTCTTACTGCTACACTTTTTACTACTCTTCCTATTCATCTTCATTTCCGTCCTTGCCTTCATCCTCGTCTCAGCCATCTATTTTTCTCTCATTTCCTCATTGTCCTCTTTATCCTCCTCCTCCTCCTCTTCCTCTTCTTTCTTATCCTCCTTTTCTTCGTTATCTTCTCTCCTCCTCTTCTTATTCTTTCTTCTCTTCCTCTTCCTCCTCGAGTGGAAAGTAGGTCCCTCTACTCAACATGACACGCCCACCGTCCGCCGCTGCGCAGATACAAGGGAGTAGGACAGGAAGGAGCCCCGCGTGTGCTTCTCGCGTACGGAAGTCTGCAATAACACATTTCCCGCGCTCCTGCCGTAACTAACACACGCGGGGCACAGAGGACGACGCTGCGAGGGACAGGTACAGTTAGCTTCTTCCTGGACAGGTGAGGTGAAGGGCAGAAGAAGGACGAGTGAATGTGGGTGTGTGGGTGTATATGATGAGTCGGGTGTTCGAGAGGTAAGGATGGGTAAGGAAACTATAGGTGTGTAAAGGTAAGGTAGGTAAAGTTGAGGCGTTAACTATAGCTGCGCGTGACCTCGGTGCTCATCTCCGTCGCTAGTTGTCAGTAATTAGTGAGAGCAACAAAGAAGAAAGGAAAACTCGACCCATGCTAGCTGCCATCCATTACTACTAAGTCTCTTCTCCTCTCATGGCCAGATCATCAAACTCGGAGGTTCAGAATATCGAAGTGAGGTAAATGTTCCATCGCGATTGGGACTAAGTAGGTCGCTGCTGCCCTCAATCCTCTGCCCGTCCCCTACACTGTCTATATCAATTACTCCGCCACGCCACGGCACGCCCTCACTGCACAACCTCCAGACTCCATCACGCCCTAATTGAAGTTTATAACCCCTTCTTACCCCGCCACCATCAGTGCATAACCTCCGCTTTCTACTGTTCATCAACCTCACTCACCCTGTCCTCTGTGCATCATCTTCACTCTTCATCACCACCTCACCTTCACCTCTCCACCTTATACTGCACCCCCAACCAGATTTCGTCATCCCTCCTCACCTTCCCCACACTACTACTTCTTATCCACCTATTGCCCTGCTCACCCCTGCTAAACCCGTCCAACCTAAGTGATTCATCCATGTATAGCCCCTGGTCTCCCCCTTCCCCCCTGAACCACCTTGTGTCACCCATTGCATTCATATACTTTCCTTTGCCACAACGTCATTCTCTTTCACCGTAGCTTCTGCTCTCCCCCCATCCCCGTCAACCACCCTGCGCCACCTACTACATCTACCTATTTTCCTTTTCCACATCCGCGTTTTATTCCATTTCATGCCCACCCTTCCACCACTGTTCCTTCACTAGGGGACAAGACAGGCCTAAACAAAGATCTACTTAAGAGATATTCGTTAACTTGCCAGAGGGGCTGTTACTTAAGACCAATAATAATGATAATGATTAAAGCGATTATACCTCAGACGAAATAGTGAATAGGCCTCATGGTTTTGTTTCCTCAACACAAAAATAAAACAGGAATAGTCCGCGAGAAGGCAAGATGATGTTAGTTGGTCTTGCCGGCTTAATTCTTATCGACACAACATATTTTTGCAATACACACACACACACACACACACACACACACACACACACACACACACACACACACACACACACACACACACACACACACACACACACACACACGGGTAAAAAGAAAGCCTTACACAGGTACTCACCACTCAGCGGGACCATTTACTCGCAGCCATTACTGTTGTCTCCATCGTTAGTCATTCTGCCAAGAAAGAGAAAAAAATAAATTACCGAATATTGAGAATGCTCGTGCGTAAAGGTGATAATGGTGGCGGCGGTGATGGTGGTAGTAGAGAGGGGGGGAGGGGGTATAAACTCAATAATATAATCAATTCCTGGCTGGTAAAGTTTTGTGACTAAAATGACTGTCTGACTAACTGACTGACTGAACTAACTGACTAACACTCGATTAATATGCCTTTTGGAGTGGATTTCCTCAACTAAAAACCTCCATTGATTGTATTTATAGACCCAGAAAATGTGACTAAAATTCTCAATGGGACGTGTTGAAGAAGCGACGGTGTAATGTACAACAAGGAGGAGGAGGAGGAGTAGGATGCTAGGTAGTGGCTGGATGTGCTGGAGGAGGGGCAGGGCAGGGCGTGGTGTGGAGTGAGAAATGATATTGAAGAATGGAGTGAGAGCCGGGGAGGAGGAGGGCAGATAAGGCTGGTTAGTAAGGACTGGTTGGGGGTGATGGGGGTGATAGCGCTGGTAAAGACTGGTTGGGGTTGATGATGTGGTTAGGCTAAGGCGGAGGGAGAGGGCGTAAAGGATGGAGTTAGAATAGAGAAGAGAATAGTGAGGGGAGGGTGTAGGTTGGGGTAGAGAGGAGGGAGGGGTCATGAGGGTGAGGTGGTTACGAAAGGGATGAAGGAGGGGAGAATAGAGTGAGGGGGTTGGAATGGTGAGGAGAGAGGTGAGGAGAGGGTGAGAGGGTTGGAGTAGGGAGGAGGGTTGTAGAAGAGAGAAGAGAGGGTGAGGTGGTTAGTGTTAGAGTAGGGATGAAGGAGGGTTGAACAGGGTGAAAACTGGTGAGGTTTGAAGAGCATACAGCCAACCAAGCTAAGGGGCACCAACTGACGGGGGCTTTCACACCTGCTCTTAGTCACGGCTCTCACCTGTCGCCTACCTGGGCAACCTGAACCTTGTATATTCTTTTTAAATCCTGCCTCTCGTTCCGCCTTCCCCCGCCACCCCGCCCTGCCCCGCCCCGCCCTGTTCGCTCACTCGCCCCCTCGTCCCGTTCTGAATTCAATCATTGCCTCTGACAACGCACTTTCTCCCCGTCAATGCGAGAGCAACACGAGGCTTCAATAACTACTAATGAAGCGGTGCAACTTTCAAGTCAACCCAACCCGACGTACACAAAAAGCCATAGAGTGTAGAAGGGACGCCAGAAGCAACGTATATTATTTTCTCTTGCTCCTCTATCTACTTAAATATTTAGTTGGTTACTTTATGGCTGTAAATAAGTACTCTGAGCGGTGACTTGGCTACCTCATTCACCTCACATAACTGTGGGCGAGGGTGAGTCATTAACGAGGAATTGAAACTCTGCAGCTGTATCACAAAAAAAAGTGCTGCAAAAAGGCGTGATTTAGTTTGTAGCAATACATTAAACAAACTTGGGCCAATAACTGGTAAAGATACATATAGTGGGTAAAAGTTGTTTAATTCGTATTTATTCCTAATGTAAATATCAATGCTTCCTTTCTTTCAATTTAGGTGTCGCTATCAACACTCATCTTGCTCCTTTTTACACCTTTCAATCTGCAGTATATCTTTTTTTTAATTCTAAATCTAGTATTCCTTCCTCCGCCCGTCCCTCCCTCCGCTCGTTTCCTTCTTTCTTATCACGCTGATCTTTAAAAACCCCTTATTTGTCTGGTGTTACCTGCTCCTATCTCTGTTATCAGGGAAGAAGAGAGATTGGGGGAAGATATAAGAGGAGACAAGGAGGGGAAGGGAGCTGTGAAGGTGATCAGCACTACATGTGTAAATTTTAAGAAAAAAATTGTGGTGAGGTGTAAGGTGAAAAAACACGGAGTAGGAGGGACGTATAAATAGATGAGGAAATCGTGAGCGGGAGATTAACGGCTAAGGCATCTGTTTTATTTAACTTAATTTTATTTTTCTTTATATTTTCAATTGCAAGCTGTTGAATTGCGAGTGCAACAATGGATATAAGTGAACAAGCGTGATTGCAAACGGAATGTGGACATTAGAGCTACATTGGGGACAGATACATTATTACTAGCCATCAAAAAGGATCAGTTACGTTGGCATGGGAATGTGGGAAAAAGAGGAGCTGGAAATAAAGTTAAGGTAATGACAGAAAAGCAACCACCGGAGAGGCGTCCATGAAGCAGGCCTGGCAAGAAACGGAGACATGGAGGGAAGGAAATCTTAAGAGCATGAGGCTGAACACTAATACGTTGAGAAAACTAGAGAAGAAATGTCTCAATTAACGGCCCCACCTACAAGACACTGACAGACAGCATGTACATATAATAGGTAGGCAGGTGAAGAGGTATACTGTTGCTATCTGTGCCTTACAAACCTAAGGCTCCTGCGCGTTTGAGTGGTGTCCAGTCTATACAAAGTCGATTAGGGGAAACCTAGAAATACAAGAACCTTACTCCCAGTCCAACCCTCTATGAGTCAGAACGTTGGCAGGGAGAGAGATTAAAGTATATTAGTATATTGCGATGAAATTATCCGTTTTCTGTAAGAATATCCCAGACTGCTACTCGAACAGATGTGTGTGTGTTACATAAAAAAGGCTTGTGTGGACACCTGCGTGTGGCTATCTGTGGCAAAATGCAAACATGTCCACTCACATACACCCCTGGTTATCGCATCCCATATCTGTTTGTTTCAGTAAAATTCTAAAAAAGAGGGAGGAAAAAGAAAAAAAGTTTCTACCATATAAAAGTAATACTATAACATACTTTATATCAAATGTGTAGAGAGCTTGAAACTTATATAATGTTTCTCCTTGTATTATTCTCCCTTTTTGTACAGCTTAGTGCCTTAGTTCCTATTAGTGGGATAAATATTGAGGCTCATTGTTGGACTCTGTAGTAATTCACTGCTCTAACGGGGGGACTAAACCTGAAGCGAATATTTGATGCGGGTCTCATCAGCCACTTGAATGATGATGAAATGATGGCTGGTCCGGGCGCTGGAGGGTCCTCGCGATGAACCCGAGCATCATGTACGCTGATTTGCATCTTGATGTGCGTCGCGTCGGGCAGGTGAGGTCGTTAGCAGAATGGTTGTGCTGCTCTTCACGGGCATTACACTGCCATCCGCGGGGGAAGGCAGGAAGGGTAGGAAGGGTTACCGCCTGCACTCTGGACCCAAAGCTATTCTTAGATGTATTATCAGATCAACCGAAATCTGAAGACAATGCAGATCCAAAAAGAAAGGCAAAAGTAATCACAGTTTTCCCGAGTGTTCTTAAGTTTTAAAAATTTGTAATATAATGTTATCACCGTCTTATCATTTTGCCGGATATGTATTTTTTTCATATCACGGGATACGTATTTTTTTTCATATCACAGGTATTCTTCATTAGTGATGTCTCCCTTACCGTTATTAATGACCATCTTGTTAGTGTCTTTTACTCCTATTTCAATATTTTCCTTATAATTATATTTCCTATGTCCATCTCTTCCTCTTTTCTTCTACTTCTCTATCTACTGCACCGTCTTGCAACGAATATCTTTAAACATATCTTCTTAACTGTTCCTCAACTTGTGGATGATTTAATTGTCATTCAAATCATAATAAAGCAAACATCTGTTGCCAATGCAATGATAATTGCTTCACAACAAACATAGATAATGATAACAATGAAACAGGATGATACGAAAAAGGAGAAGGAAGCGGAGACGGAGGAGAGGGAGAGGAGGGGGAGGGGGAGGAGGAGGAGGAGGAAGTCGGACACGTAGATAAGAAGTGATTACCTTCATATTAATGTTCATTAATATTATTTAGTGGGCTGAAGACGATTGATTGGCAGAGTGATAAGGAATGGGGAGTGAGGGCCGTGGGATGAGCGGGAGAATGATGATGATGATCGCGATGATTAAGAGGAGGAGGAGGAGGAGGAGGAGGAGGAGGAACACAAAGAAACACAAAGGAGGCACAAACAACAGCAGACCTGATGGTCCTTACGAGGCTGTTTGTGACAAGCTACATTAACTATCTAATCAAAGGCGGAAGACGAAGGACAGCAAAGGCAAAGGCTCCTCCCCATCTTCCACCTTTGATTAGATAGTTAGTGTAGCTTGTCACAAACAGGAGGAGGAGGAGGAGGAATAAAGAAGAAGAAGAACAAGAAGAACAAGAACAAGAAGAACAAGAACAACAAGAACAACAATAACAAAAAGAACAAGAAAAAGAAAACAACAACAAAAATAAGAACGTCATCATCATCATCATCATCACCAGCCGCATCAGAGGCTCATTAGTGGCCGTGCCCACCTGGCGGCTCACGTGGCCGGCGGGTGGGGCTGCCAGCTGTCGGGGCCTCTCTGGCGGGTGTCGATACCCTGCAGGGCCGCGGGCGACGACTCTCCTCCCTCCCTGCACTCAGCCTCTGCTCGCTAACCTCTACACGCACAAGCAGCACACTTCCCTATGCACGCTAGCCGCTGTATATTAACGCTAAACACCATTTAAAGTCATCTATGCTCTCGCCTTCTCTTGCTGCATCCTTACACTTCGTTTGTTCCCACTAACCTCCATACACACACACACAACATACTCTTCACTAAGCACACCAGCGCCTGTACATTAATATTAAACACTTATGCACTCTCTTCCCACTGACCTTGACAAGCACACACAACCAGCCTTTCCCAGGGCACACTAATCGATGCACACTAATCTTATGGTTAAACACGCTGTAAAGTTATGTATCTTCTGTCCTAGTTTTTCTGCATCCTTATTCTTCTTCTGCACTTTCTTCCCACTAACCTCGACACGCACACACAGCGAATTCTTCCCCGGGCACACTAGTCTATGTGCAATAATTCTAATGTTAAACACAATGTGAAGTTATATATCATCTGTTCCCGTCTTGCTGCCTCCCTGCACGTCGCTCCTATTCACTAACCTCATCACGCTGCTTCGATGCACACCGGTCAATAAATTCAACAAAGTCTCCTGCCGATGTATCTGCTTTAAAATGGTACCTCCAGGTTTCCTTAACACTATGGTGAGGGCGCAGAAGATCGTGGGATATCACCTCAGGGAATAATAGTTCTTGCCTTCCTTCATTACACTTGCTTAATCTTATGGAGTTTATGAGGGCGCTTGTAGCATCGACGCCCGTGGCACCCGCAGCTTCGAGGCGGAGGCGAGGAAGAAAAGTCTGATGAAAATGTGATACTCAATGTTTGCAAGTTACGTGAGGGTGTGTAAGACGGTGGTGTTAGGTGGTAGTGTGTTGGTGAAGATGGTAGTGTGTGGTGTGGGGGTAGGTAGAGCAGTGTGGTGTGGTGTGGTGTTGTGTATCGTCTTGTGTGGTGTGGTGTGGTGTGGTGTGGTATGCTGTGCTGTGGTGTTGTGTATTGACTTGTGGTGTGGTGTGGTGTGGTGTTGTGTATTGACTTGTGGTGTGGTGTGGTGTGGTGTTGATAAGTGACGGTAGTAAAAAGTGTGCCAAACTGGGCTATAGCAGCATGGCATAGTGTGTTGTGGTGATGCAGTGCGGTGTGGAACTAGTGGCGACGTGTGGTGTGAAGTGGAAGACAGGAGGTGGAGATGGAGGTGAAGTGGTATTGTTTTTATTTCGTTCTTTCCGGTAACAAGGTGGATGCACGGGTTTTTCAAGGGCGTAGTAAATATGTTCAGGTGATAAGAGGTGGTGGTGGAGGAAGTGGAGGTGGTCGTGGTGATGGTGGAAGTTGAGTTATAAAATAGAAATGAAACTTAATACAGAGAAACGAAAGTTAATATATAAACCATAAGATAATTTGGAGAAGCTAAAGAGAGTCTGTGTGTGAGAAAGAGGAAGAGAAAGAAAGAAAGAGAGAAAGAAAGAAAAAGAAAGAAAAAAGAAAAGAAGGAAGAAAAAAAGAGACAGACAGACAGACAGACAGACAGACAGAGACAGACAAAGAGGCAGACAGAGACCGAGAACAAACCCCAACCAACAGAGGGGCATACATCACGCTCCCTCCCTCCCTCCCTTGCATCTACATCATCCTCCCGCTGCTGTTTGAATGGCAAGACTTATAACGAGACATATTTTTCCCTCCGTTTCATTAAGGAGACATTAAGACTTGCCGGAGGGAGGGAGGAAGGAGAGGGGGCAAAGGGGGACTTGATTAATGTGCTCTGCGGCTATGAATCACCTGCAATATAGTAGTTCTCGATACATAACTCAGCCGCGTCCAATACATCAGCGATACCTGTTCTTCCGGCCGCCAGGTGAACGGTAGCGGCAACAAGATACACAACAACGGTTCTCGCGTACACTGTTTCTATATTGATTTGCTGTTGTGTTTTATGATGTATTTGTTTGCTGTGTAATGTTACCTCTCTCTAGTGGTTGAGTGTACCCGCTCATTAGTGCAGCTCCCCATGCAAGACACACGGGAATACTTTAATGGCGCGTGTAGTTTGTGACTGATGTGCTTTTGTTTTATTCTGTTTGGTTGTAATGTTGTTCTGTGTGGTAGTAGTAAGTAGTTGTGGTTCGTTAGCTCCTCAGTGAAGTGTTAAAAATATGATTAAGTTGTTGCCTGCTTCTTATTTTTAGTGACTTTCTTTTCCCTTTGTTTTCATGGTATCAGATTTTTACTTTTTTTTATTTATGTCGTTATGTTTGTCGGCCTCATTAGTTCCGCTGCGACGTGTTCGAAGATTACTAAGTTATTGCATATTTTTTTGGGCGATTTTCCTGTTTAGATTTATGGTGTTTATTTGTTCCTTTAGTTTTATGTGGTAGTTTTGTTTTCATGGGCTGAGTGCTTCATTAGTTCCGCAGTGAGGCGTTCAGAGGAGAGACAGCTTGTGGGGTGGATTGCAGGCTAGACTGTGTAAGGCGTTCATTTATTTGATGATTACATATTGTTTGCTCGAACAGAATAGCGACGCACCGAGTTACACAGAAGCAACATTTGTGGCAGGGAAACAGCGGGAGAGCATAATACATTACCCGCCCTGACAACAACGTAACATGAAAAATTAGTTGGAGAATAGACTCACAGCTTGAACAAAACTAATCCCCAAGAACAAAAGACGAGCACCGCAAGAAATGAGACAAAAAAGCCATCACTGTAAAAGTCTTGCGTGTGTCTGTGTCGGATATGAGAACGTACCGACTGAGGAGTAGAAAAGATTACGATCAAAGCTTTTTACCTGAAAGGAAAGGAAAGGATCACACAATTTCATCAGCCTGGAGTATTAGTAACATCCAACGAAATGATTCCAGCCTGATAATGGCCCAGATAGAGAAATCATCTGCGGTAAATCATACGTTCGAGGCCAAGAATTAGAGTGTAAGGACCAGACGACAAGCAGCGATCGTGACTACATTAATATTCCTGGAGGAGGGGCTGAGCTTCCACCGGACGATCCTGTAGGAAGAGGAAGGAAACCGGTGCTTAGAATTTCTCGCAGCCGCTGGTTTGCGTCATTCTGCACGACGAAAAGTGACAATTTGATGGATATGCAAGTCGTTTCACTCGACTTGGGGAGGTGGAGTGGAGGGGAGGTGGGGTGGAGGGATCGAATAAAAACTCTACAGGCAATTCTTGTTACTGGAGTCATCGAGTGCGATGTTCTCCTAATGGGCAAGTTTACGACATAAATTACTCCCTAACATGAATAAATTTGCACACAGAACGAAGGCATTGACGGAAGGAGTTCAACATACGAGCTCCAAATGCAAAAAAGGGATAAAATATAATGTAAAGTAATGGAGTGTAGAAATACGAGAAAAAAGGAGGGAAAATGACTTATAATGTGGTAAGGAAGAAGGAAAAATGTAATGTTGAGTTAGAGGAGAAGGCGACGGAATAGGAGGGGACAAAGGGAAACAGGAAGAAGCGGAGGTGGAACAGGTGGAGGTGGAGTGGGATGATGAAAAAAGATTAAAAAAAGACTAAGAGAAGCAATTAGAAGGTCAGAAAAAATACAACAAGGTGACCTCCCAGTTTATTTCGAGGATATCGTTTGTAAAAGACAAGGAGGTGGAGCGTCGGAACAGCGTCTCCCCTCCCTCCTCACCCTCCAGGAAACGAATAAAAAACTCGATCAACTGTGCTCTGTGCTTTCAAAAGATGAAGAAAAGGAAACGTAGTGTAGGAAAAACTGATAAAATAAATATGTAGAATAGGATGCATAGTATAAAAAAATGCTGGACTACTGCAATAACTAATACTGACTAAGCCTCCTGCAGAAAACACTAGTGCTGATGCCTTGCAGAACACACTGACACTACCACGCCGCTTCCTACAATCCAAGGTGACAAAAAAGAGGACTCGCAACATTTTTTCCCTTGGTGATTCAGCAAAGATGTACACTGATGCTAACGTCACCTTCTCCCGGACTCTTCTCCTCATCTCCTCTCTCTTCTCCTCACTCCCCATAAATTCAGCCGCAATTTCTCTTTCATCTCTCTCTTCTTCTATTATTTCCTTTGCTGACCACGCCGATCGCTCTTCGCTGATGCCCCCCTCCAACCCCCCCCCCTGCTGCACCCATTCCCGCTGCACCCCCATCCCTATACTGTCCAAACCCCTACTGTCCAAAACCCTTTTATGTCTATGTCTTCTTTCATCACATAAACTCTGGAACACCTCATTCTTTGGAATTCATCTGTATGCCTACGACCTCATACGATTTGAATTGAGGAGGGAGGGAAGTCTCCTCTCCTCTCCTGAAATTCTTTCATCTTTCCCCACCTTTGATTCTTTTAGGAGCAGCGGAGTAGCTTTTTTTTTTTTATTAATGTTTAGGCTTTTTAAGGTCTTTGATTTCACGATAAATACAACGCTACAAGCATTCAAGGAACAACTATATAAGTTCCTCTCTCCTTATGAAGGTCAAAGTATCTCATTTCACAATAACATGGGCGATACAAGCATTTACGGGACAAGTAGAAGCTATTATGGGCTGCTGATAATGCTTAAAGACTTTACTTTGCGATAACTAAAAAGATACAAGCATTTAAGGAACAACTATATATTTTTTACTCTCTTTTAATCAGGTTCAAAGTCTCTCATTTCACGAAAAGGTAAGTAATACAAGCATTCACGAACAGCTGCATTGACGCTTCTTTGAATATATATATATATATATATATATATATATATATATATATATATATATATATATATATATATATATATATATATATATATATATATATATATATATATATATATATATATATATATATATATATATATATATATATATATATATATATATATATATATATATATATATATATATATATATATATATATATATATATATATATATATATATATATATATATATATATATATATATATATATATATATATATATATATATATATATATATATATACTGTACTGCCTGTAGCCCCAGTAGGCTTTCTTGAGGGGCCTTATGGACAGCCCCAGCCCATGAGTGGCACAGGCTAATTTTATTTATAGTGGCTGCTGTGATGTATGACTCGCTTGGCCCATGCTGCCCCCCCAGTGCTCCACTTGACCGAAGTTGCTGAAGTTAAGGTTGATTGAAGATCCAGACAGCATGTGGATACTCTTCCACCACTCAGTGATGCCTTGAAAAATCAGTGTGTTTTGGTGGGCACTCGAACCTAGTCCACGCTAGATCCTCGGGTTCACCACACCCGCACGCTAACCACTTGGCCACCACCTCCCCTAATTATTAATATTTTTACTTTAAAATTTTCGCCTCTTTTCCTGTAGCACACTACAAGAATAAAAAATCGAGGAGGAAGAGGGGGAAGATGCGGAAGATGGACACGAGAAGGAGAACATTTGAGACATTTGAATAAGGGCAGGAGGAGAAAAAGTGTAACTAAGAGAACCACGAGGAAAACAAGGAGGGAAAAAAACAAGAAAAGCAATTATGGAAAACTATAAAGCAGGAAGAAAAGAAAACAAGCCTTATCAATAATATCAAATAAAATACAATGAGAACAAGGCGAAGAAGGAGGAGAAGAATACGCCCTATTGGCTCTTCTTTATTTCCTTGCCGAAACAGAAGTGTATGTGTGGCTGCTACCTTTCCCCTGTTTCGTTTATTTTTATTTTTTTATTTTTACATATGGCCTATAGCGCCGGTAGGCTAATCCTCAGGGGCCTGATGGTCGGCCCGAGCCTGTCATGGCGCAGGCAATTGTTTATAGTGGTGCCATTATGATTGGCTCATGCTGCCCCCCGGAACTCATTCTTGATTTCACTTGCACAGCTTCTTCTAGAGTCCGGGTTAATAGGTGATCTTCAGGACAGCATGTGGGTAGTCTTAGGTCACTCGGCGGTGACTGAAAAATCACAGGTGGTAGCGGCGGATTCGAGCCCGCATCATCCACATCGCGGCGAATGCGGGGCCGGCACGGTAACCACTCAGCCACACACCCCAAGACCTTTCCCCAGCACAACTTCTACACGAGGCAAGTCATTGTATTATCTTCTACTTCCTCATCTCACTCATTCATGTCGCCAGCAGTCCCTACGCTATACTCTCACTCCATTTACGTTGCCATAGACACTCGGCTTTCCAGAAACAGTGCACTAAATTTAATCTGTTACCGGCATCAGCGGCCACTGTGCGTCGTCTGAGCTCACTTGATAAATAAATAAATGCTTGACATATTTTCACGCTCTCGGCAACATTTAGACTACCGTGAGTGGAGAAGACATAGGGGACGCTCACGTAACTCATAGTTGGGGCAAGTCGATCAATCCCTCAAGGGGCTTAGAATGGGAAGGGCAGCTGCGTGGGGGCTTACCCGGGTTGACCGTCTAAGGTTGAGTCGGCTGGTGAGTGAAGCGACGCACCTCCTGCCGCATACTCCTCGTTAAGAACAGCTTTGCTTAATTTCAGAAAATTCATTTTAGTGTCTCTCAGCTCCTTTTCAGCATCGTTCAGTTCCTTTTCTCGCTTTTCAGAACATTTCGACCCCATAACGTCTTTTCCTTCTTCTCAAAGCATTATTATCCCTCTGTAGACTCTCCTAACTTCATTTCGTACACCTTCAGATAACTTCGGATACCACTCGAGTTTCTCAACATAGTTCCAACGTCTTAAAGTTTCCTCACTCGCTACCGAGAAAAAATTGAACACATGATGGATTTTGTTCCATTTTCCAATATTTGTCTTTGCCTTCAAAACCCAATTTCCATTACAATCCACATTCCAGATACTTTAATAGCGCGTCTTAAGCTTTTTTTTTCATCATCATCCATCTTGCTCTCGTTTCTCAGGTTAATTCGATCCAGTAATGCCCTTTCTCCACCTTCAACCATCAAGCTTCTTCAAAACACCTTCGAATATTTCCAAACAGTGCACATGCGCCAGCCTCTTTTGAATGTTCCTGGTTTTCTTTACTCGTTTCTCAAAACATTCCAATCAGTATCTTTATTTACTTAAAAACCTGAACAGAAATTACTACACTTAGATTGATTCGAAACAGTTCACTAAGCGTCTCGAAATATTGTTTTCAAAATCACTCAACTTTTTCTCTCGCTAACCAGAATATCCCGACCAAGTGCTGTAATTTTCTTCACCTTGCAGTATATTTCTCCTCCTAAAGAGACCCTCAACTGGATATGAGATTTCTTAGAATCACTTCAATAGCTCACTACATATTCTTTTCTCTCTTCCCCGAACCTCCAGTCTCCCCGATGCCCTATCCTCCATCTTTCTGTATCTCTCCCTGCCTCAGCCTTCCAGTATCTCTCGCACCTCCCGGCGCTTCTCAGCTTCCACCCGGCAGCGTCTTAAACACAGGCATCAGCGAGCAGCCGGCCAGACCTGCCCGGCATTTGCATAAAGGTGTTACACTTCAGCTTGGCCTCGTTCCACCTGCCATCGCCGATATACTAATTCATTCCCCTCCCCCACATCTCTCTCTCTCTCTCTCTCTCTCTCTCTCTCTCTCTCTCTCTCTCTCTCTCTCTCTCTCTCTCTCTCTCTCTCTCTCTCTCTCTTCTACTTATTCCTGTCCTCCTTTCATCACTTATCTATCTACTTAACTACTTTATTACCTTCCGACTTGCCTACCTAAATCCTCCTTCTCCTCCTCTTCCTCCTCCTTCCATTTCATTAAACTCGGGGATTTGCATAAAGGTGGTGTCAGGACCACAATTTGTGTAGCCACCGACGCCTCCGTGATTTGCATAGCTTTAAAAAGTTGTATCTGCAGAGTTTTTGTGTCGGGCCTTATCAGCATAATTATTCCCCCACTGTGCGGCGGAGGGACGGCAGCAGCCAAGCCGGTTTTCAAGCATAATCCGATCCTTCAGCGTTGTGGTTCACTGCTGCCCCGAACGTGTACGGAAGGAAGGATACACACACACACACACACACACACACACACACACACACACACACACACACACACAGAGGATGAAGAGGAGGAGATGGCCCGTCAATACACCTCTTTATTGGATCATTTCGCGTGATTCTGGTCCCCTATAAAGCTCCCCTCGCAGTCTACCATGGCTGTCCATCCCCTCTCTACTCTCCTCCCTCCCTCTTCCCTAATTACCTCCTTAATTGGCGTTAATTTGGCTAATTGGCCTTATTAGTCCCGCGGAGACACACTTAGGAGGGAGGGAAAATGAGCCGCCATTAGGTCGCTTTTCACGTCCGGGGGGTGCGGGAGGGGCGGCTGTGCCAGGGTTTGGCTGACTTCTTACGGCCCCGTTGAAATTACCAGATGCGCGAACAGGACTAAAGTGCAAGCTACGAAAGAGTGTGGCGGTGAATTTGTTGGGAGGACAGTGACCAAAAAAAGTCAGGAGGAGTGGGTAAGGCAGAATAGGAGGCTCAAAGGGGAGAGAACGAAGGTGCTGAGCTGCGAGGCTGTGTGGCGGCGTAGGTGTAGGGGAGGAAAGACTGACGCAAATGGCCAGGAGGAAGGAATAGTTGGGGTAAGCAGGGAGGGCTGAGAAAAGAGAAGAGACAGAAAAGGGAGCAGGAAAGTAATGAAAAGAGCAAGTGATGAGGAAAAACTTAGATGTACTAAAATGTTTCTTTACTACTACTATTATTACTACTGCCTCTATTATTACTGACGAACTCATATTCCACGGCTCGCACAAACCAGGTGTCCGAGGATGCTACCTGGCCTCATCCCTCACGGCAGCCCAATTACCTGGCCGTGAGGACAGGTGAGACGGGCGGCAGGTGGGACCCGGGAAGGAGGGACGGGCAGTAGTAATGGGATGGTCGGCAGTAAAGGAAAGGGAGGTTGGGAGGAGGGCCGCGGATTGAGGGCAGGTAGCTACAAGGTCATCTAACATTGGGGTGGGCAAGTGGGCTGCGACGGGTGGCAGCGGCAGATGGGCGGTGCTTCTGCGTAAGTCTGTTCAGTGTTAGGCTCCTGCGGCGATCTTTCTGGTCCCATGTGTGTCAAACGGCCGCCCTGAAGCTGCTCTTGCATCGTCGTGAAGTTTGAAAGTGTCTTGGTGAAAGTACTTAGGCATTTCACTGAGGCATTCTTCGCTTAACCGTTGGCAGAAAAAAAAATGTCAGGGGACCAAGTAAGCTCTGTGCTAACCTTGTGGGATGTGTCTCATTCATCTGAAGTAATATTTCGGTGATCCTTTTGCAAGCTAAAATGTTCATTTCATCGTGTCCTAAGTGTCCACGTCTCACCAATAGGACTTAATGGGCATGTATTAGGATCAGTAGCACAATCATTTGTGATTGTGGGGTTAATATAACCGGAATATCGAAGTATCACATATGAGTATAATAATTATAGTCCTAATCTTTTCAAGTTAGTTTAACACTATTTCTTCAACAATGTGTATGTTTTTAATCCCATGTACAGTCGCGATATGAAGTGATGTCGCCGCTCTCAAAATGTTTCGTACGGAAGCATTTGAAGGTAACGGAAGTGATGTGTATTTATTATTTATGTTATATTGTTCCCTTTTAATGATAATCTATAATACGTTGTGATGTAAAACACGGTAAAATAACATAGTAGTACCTGAATTACAATTATACATTCATTTGCTTTAAAAAATGCAACTGCGAATGTCATGTGTTGTCTTCAGTGCTGAAGACAACCTTGAAATGATTTAGCTCACGTCGTGTGCTTATCTTTGCAAAACAGTTGTTATACGTTGTTCAGATTTAGGCGATATATATATATATATATATATATATATATATATATATATATATATATATATATATATATATATATATATATATATATATATATATATATTTATATATATATATATATATATATATATATATATATATATATATATATATATATATATATATATATATATATATATATATATATATATATATATATATATATTCTGGTTCATACCATGAATTGTCTTCTGCAGTTATTGATACACACGCACAGTATGACACGAAGGGAATGGACAGTCACGGGCATTACTTTGCGTTTTATTGATTAAGAAACGATCAAATAATAAGGTTTCACATTAAACACCTTTTATTCACTATGATGGCTTCTTATCATAAGCATGGGCACTGAAATATATAGTAACATTGCTCAGTAACGATGATAAATGAAGAATGCTTTCATAGGTAGGGTTGCCATATCTGACCTATCAAAATTCCGGACGCCTCTACGAACACTTGACCATAGCCTAATATTTGGCAACGCTGCGATTACCCGCCCGACCACCACCTCCATTTCAGAGCCATATATTCTTATTTCCCCACCTTCCTCGATTATTTTATGGCACTTATAAGCTGTGGACATGTTCCACTGATCACCTCCAAGCATTAGAAGTCTACATGAAGCTTTTGTCATCGTTGTATTGACCAAGAAAGGCAATGATGTTTGCGATCGGCGCCAAAGAGTGAGCTACAAAACACGACTATTCTGAAGCTATATATTCTTATTTTTCCATCTCTGACTATCCCTCGGTAGTCATAGGCTGTGGGCATCTTCCCTTGATCACTAACATGCATTAGAAGTCCACGGAAAGCTTCTGTTATCGTTATGTTGACCACGAAAGGCAAAGAGTGAGTCAGGGCTGAATAATAGGTATGGTGCGCGGGGCGATGACGTCATCATCAAACGAGAGTATAAATTAAATAAATTACGCCATCCTAGTTTAGGATATCGTCTAATTATGCATGTCCTATATATTGTGCATATGTTAGATTTATTGTTGTCAACAATGATCATGAAAAGATAATTTTACTTTCTGTTTGAGTAACAGTCGATATTTGGACTTCATTTGACTCTTTCCTTGGTGAACGAAAACACTTTGTGTCAAAATATTTCGACAAGTCTTCGTAAGACATCATTGAATATTTCTTTTCTATTTTTTTTCTAGCTTGTAAAATATATTTAGTTAAGTTATGATGAAGATACAGGAAAATAATGTTACTCTTGAAAATATATAACGATACTTGCGTGATCGAAAATAAACGTACACGGCGACATCACTTCATATCGCGACTGTATCTCTCACGTCAATGATGATATCGTCGCGCCAAACATTCTTGCTAGTGATAAACATTTATATTCCTGATGCAATCATCGATACATATTTACATTTTCCATACATGATGCAATAATAAACTTTACAACTCCGCCCATTTAAAGTATTCTTTACTACAAAAACAAAAAAAATATTTTCAACTTTTTTAAGGAAAAAACACCCCCTAAAACATTTACGTGTTTCATACTATATAAAAAAGCACATTATTTGTTTTAGGAGTACAGTAGGTATGATAGAAAAAATAAATAGGAATGGCAGTGCGTCGACTGGCTTCCCATGAATCAAATGTTCTGTGGATATTCTACAGTTCCCCACATTCGGAGGTAGTCAAGGAATTCGTGAGGTGGGCGGAGTTGGGAGGGGAAGGTGTCGAGCAGCTGATGCTTCATTCCTATCATGTCCTGATCGGTAATGTGCTGTATTTAATCAAGTATAACTCTGTAACTTAAGAAATATTGTTGACAAAATATGAACAAGGCACGTCAGACTGTCACTGTCTTGTATGTACTACGTTGCTAACGGAGGTGAAACGCCGACGTCATAGTATCCTCGCCACACGCATAACCACGTTGTGCAGTAGAGGTGAAGGCTGTGGCGATGTTAGTGAAGGTGGCGGTGGTGGTGGAGGTGGTAATGGAGGTTGTGGTGCTGGTCGTGGTGGAGGAAGGTATTTACTGCCACGCGCTTTGCAAACCATCTGCTGTTTCACCTGAGAGGGAGATTCCGTCTAATTACCTACGAATGGTTCTCGGCTACTTGTCGGCGGCGGCGACGACGACAACGCCAGCAGGGAGGCGGCGGCGGCGGTGGTAGCAATGATGATTTCTTCGCTTTGTAATTATGTAAATTTGCTAACTTTAACCAAAGGATAATTCGGTTTTTCAAGATAATCCCACTAAGACCTTCCTTCATATATCATCATCTTTCATGCTTAAGTTGAAACGAGTGCGCTCCTACGACAGTCTTTTCCTCTTCTTTCCATCACTACGCTTCATGCATCACCTCTCCTCTTCCTCCTCCTGCTCTTTCTTTTTCTCCTCCTCTTCCTCCTCCTCCTTCTCTTCCTACTCCCCCTCCCCTTATTGGCCCCTTGCGTCCAGGTAGCCACGGGAGAGAATTAAGTCTGGGGAAGGGCGCGACCAAGGGATCAACACACGGCAATTACAACGTCGCGCGAAATAGGCTTAAACGACCGCAAAATGCTCTTCCTTCAGGCCAGGAGCTCACGCCTCCCTACTGCTGGAGGCGGTGGTAGGGAAGGTGGGAGAAGGAAAAAGAAAAAGAGGAAGAAAAGAAAATTACTTGAGGTTTATGAAATATGAATACTAAAAATAAAACGTAGAATTCTGCAGACATACAAAAACTTGAGGAAACTGGTTGTAGAAAATATAGCGTTGCAGTGGGAGTCTGATAAAAAGGTGAGGGTCAAAAGGAGACGACGTGTTTGTGTGCGCCGCCGCAAGCATCCACTCGATAGATTGTGTATGAGGCGCAGGCGACTAGACGGGACTGGCATTGGGAGGAACCGATCATATTTGGACGAAAAGCTGTCGAAGGAAGCATACAATAACGCCAGGGTTGTAATGAAGGCGTAATACACGAATAGAATTTTAATGTAAAGAAACGAAAAAACACAAAACAGCTGTGGGTAACGCTCTTTATCCACGGCTGCAGGCGAATTCTCACGCCGATGGAAGAAGCAACGAGGGAGGGTGGAACTCAAGAGGGTAAGGCCGAGTAGATGCGACAGCTTGGACGGTAGAGGGAGTTTTTGGCGTCTCGTGGGACATGGACGCCGTCTTGGGCCGACAAAAACCTGGCCGAGGGTAATGACGGAAGCACGATTATCCCGAGATGCAGGAAGTTGTAAGTAGGGCCGCGTCAGGGGCCGCCACAATGACCAATCTGGCGGCGAGGGATTAGCAGCCTAATGATACAAATTATGTGATAAACATATGCACCTCCGACGCGGCCCTGACTGCTGAGGTAGCGTTTTGGTGGCTAATTACTTGCCCGGCGCGAAACGGACCCTGACCTCCCCACGTAATTGAGGCTGAAGTTAAAAATAAGAAGCTTGCACTCTCCTCCCTCTTCCTTCCTCTCTCCCTCTCGTCTCATCCGATTTTATCCCCTCATTCCTTTCTCTTCCAGACTCTTTTCTTTCTTTACTGTTTCCCTCTTCCTACCTCTTCACCTCAAGCACCAAATACCTTTCCTTTACTTTGTCGTGGTGCTCAATGAGTGGATGATGGTTGCTAATGGTGCGGAGGAGAGGCTGTGGTGGTGCTGGTAAGTGAGGTGGTGTCGGTGGGTATGGAGAAGGCGAGGATGCTTAAGTCTATCCTCGTAGGGCAAGTTTCTCACACCCTGAATCATTTTCGTCATCCTCCTCTGTACAGATTCTAACATATTGATATCCATTCTATAGTAGGGGGACCAGAACTGAACCGCGTAATCTAGGTGAGGTCTAACTAGAGCTAAGTAGAGTTTAAGGATGACCTCAGCGCTCCTACTGCTTACGCTCCTCGAGATGAAACCCAGTACCCTGTTTGCACGATTCTTAGCCTGAATGCATTGGGCCTTTGGACGGAGGTCAATGCTCACTAAGACTCCTAAGTTCCTCTCACACCCAGACCTATTTAGATGAGTGCCATTTAAGGAGTAATTATGTGAGGGGTTATTCCTACCTACACTCAGAATACTACACTTCCCGACACTGAATTCCATCTGCCACTTCCCCGCCCAATCATATAGTCTGTCAAACTCATCCTGGAGAACGCTAGCGTCCTGGTCTGATTGGATTACTCTACCGATCTTGGTAACATCTGCGAACTTACTGACATCACTACTAATTCCTGTATCCAAGTCATTGATGTAAATGATAAAAAGCAGAGGACCCAGCACCGACCCTCGTGGGACTCCACTCGTAACACTGCCCCATTCAGATTTTTTACCAATGATTACCACTCTCTGCTTTCTACCACTAAGCTGCGCCCTGATCCAGTTCAAGACTTTCCCATCTACGCCGTGAGCCTGTAATTTTAGTAATAGCCGGTGATGAGGGAGTTTGTCGAACGCTTTACTGAAATCTAGATATAGTATGTCATAGTTTTCATCTCTGTCAGCCGCCTCGATTACTTTAGTGTAGAATGACGACAAATTGGTAAGGCAAGACTGCATCGATCTGACAACGTAATAATTTCGCTCTCCACTGAATCGTAATGCCGCTTCAAAATCTTAAGAAACTTGGGATTCCACATTTGTGTCAAGTTCTCAAACCTGAGGGAGCGGCGGCGATGAGGCGAATCAGTGAAGGCGCAACAGGATGATGGAGCGCCGCGGCAGCCAGTGTTATTTTGCGGCTCCACTTCTTACTCCTCGTTTTAGTCGATCTTTGGCTGCTCTTTCCTCCTCACCCTCTTCCTCTTTCTCAGTATCTTTCTCCTTTTCTTCTTCCTCCTCCTCCTCCTCCTCTTTTACATCATCGCCATTCAACTTCTCACTCTTCAACTTCGTAATCAACTCACTTTTCTGCTTATGATTTTTTTCCTTCTAATCTTTCTTTTTTTTTTCCCTCTTTGTGCTAGGGGTGATATAGCTAACAAGATTCCATATGAAACACACACACACACACACACACACACACACACACACACACACACACACACACACACACACAAACACACACACTATCGCGTCACTCCCTGACCCACACTAGTCTTGCTTTGCCAAATGTGCAGCGGCAGGTTTCTTTGCTCTTTTTTTCCCCCCTTGGGTCTACTTTTTGCCTCCACTTCCGCCTCGAATCAGGTTTTTCAATAGCAATAAAAAAACAAGACTTGCCCTTCATCTTACCGAGCTACAGTCACATTAATATGTGACTCGGATTATGCGTAGTATTTCCAGTTTATATCAATTCTAATCAATAAAAATGATGTTAATGAAAATTACGCACAATTCAGAGATAAAAGTATAAAGTACATGATGTTACACCGACGCATCGTCTTTCTCCCACAGTTCAGTGACTAAGAAAACTATAGTTGCCAGAGCGCCTCACCGCGCCAAGTAACCACGAGACGTATAATTATTTTCCAATGACCGAACCGACAAAACTTTAATATCCTCAAGAAAAGTAAAGAGGACCTACTAAAAAGAAAAGGAAAATATATGAAGAAATAGAAAAAAAAAAATGTAGAAATAAATTAAATCAATATATAAATAATAACTTCCTTGGATGTGGTTACAAACAGAAAGCATTGGCATTTTCTATCTGGTGGTGGTCGGTGCAGTGACTGTCCTGGCAGCCGCCGGCACTCATTCATAAACCACAAATGCGTTCCCTGATCTGGGTGGGAGAACGAGAAACTGTGGGAGGCACCTCGTCAGAGCCTTCACTAACACCTCGTAGGCAGTCTAATTTCGTGAGGTAAGAAAGTGTTCAGTAGGTGGAATATACTCTGAATGATACGTTACTTTATGAATACTGTATTAATTTTCTAAAGCATTTTTTTTTTAATATCTTTATCAGTGGATCTAATTATCGCTCCCCCCTGTTATCAATTCAATTTACAAAGAAGTCAGAAACTCGTAAGTGGAAATTGCTCGGGAGAAAATACAACATAACAGGTAATTCAGGTGTTTATGCGGTGAGGTGAGGTCAAGGGGAGGTGGAGGAGGAGGAGGAGGAGGAGGAGGAGGAAGCAGGTGTGAAGATTAAGCTGGAGGCAGGTAAAAGCGAAGAGGACGACTAGGGGACAAATGCTGTGTAACACTGAAAGAAAAGTGAAAAAATAATGCAAAAAAAACATGAAGCTTGCACGATAAGAAGACGAAACATTGGCGGCAAGATACACTCAGGCAACGACTGAACAAAACATTTCCCGGCGGTCTCCTCTCTGTAGTTTCTCACCAAGTGTTGTTTTAATTTCTATCTGCTATTAGGCTTCATTGGAGTCACACACACGTTTATATCAAAGCTGTTCAGTGATTTTTTTATATATTATGTTATCTTTCATTGTCCTAGTTTTCTCCGCTGCTGCTCTAATCGTCATCATCATCTGCTTGATACTCATTGCCAACATCATTCCCATATATTGAAATATTTATTTTTATTTTTAATCTATCCACTCTCTTCTTCTTCTTCTTCTTCTTCTTCTTCTACTTCTTCTTCTTCTTAATTTTTCTTCTTCCTCTTTTTCTTCTTCTATTCCTCCTCCTCCCTCTTCTTCTTCTTCTTCTTCTTTTTCTTTTTCTTTTTCTTTTTCTTTTTCTTCTTCGTCTTCTTCTTCTTCTTCTTCTTCTTCTTCTTCTTCTTCTTCTTCTTCTTCTTCTTCTTCTTCTTCTTCTTTTCTTTCTTCTCCTCCTCCTCCCTCTTCTTCTTCTTCTTCTTCTTCTTATTATTATTATTATTATTATTATTATTATTATTATTATTATTATTATTATTATTATTATTATTATTATTATTATTATTCTACTTCTACTACTACTACTACTACTACTACTACTACTACTACACGCACACCTCTGCTGCACCCTCTCCTACCTGCAATTTCTCGTAGTTCTGCTCATGTCTCAGTTCATTTATATCCCAGTTGTTACTGCAAAATCACACACTGTATCCGTCAATTTCTTTCCAATTTGTTATCTTGAAATCACATAGTATAAGCAGTACAGTCCGTTTTATTTCGCGGGGACAGGTTATAAGAGGGTCCAGTTTTTCTGTACAGACCTAAACCATCTTCGTGGTCGACAAACAACTACAACTTTTCTTGAGGTTGGTCAGGGAGTCCGTGTCTGGGGGAAGTCAGCAACAATGCGGTCTCTCGTGGCGGAAAGTTAACTAGAGGAAACTGCGGTTATGTCAAATAGAGTTCATAGGGTTGAGTGAAAACTTCAGTCTTGAAGGTTAAACACTCTCTCTCTCTCTCTCTCTCTCTCTCTCTCTCTCTCTCTCTCTCTCTCTCTCTCTCTCTCTCTCTCTCTCTCTCTCTCTCTCTCTCTCTCTCTCTCTCTCTCTCTCTCTCTCTCTCTCTCTCTCTCTCTCTCTCTCTCTCTCTCTCTCTCTCTCTCTCTCGATGCTGGACTCAATAAATTCATTATCAAATTTGTTTGCCACATGAAGATTGGTAAATAAGTCCTTTCATTTCAAGACAGATGAATCTTCCAAAAAGATTTGTGTTTGGTTTCAGCTTAGTTTCAGTTTGTTTAATTTCTGCTGATAAATAGGAGATGCCCCTTATCAACACAGGTAAGTTCCAGATTATTCAAGCTGGACATGTAAATAGCAAGTTCGACTAGGACATGTGTAGTATGAAACTCAAAGGCGTAAACTGTGTTAAGGATCTTTGGACTAAATTTTAGCACAAAAAATTTGAGGTCTGACATGAATTTAGCATCTTGTCACACCGCAAAGTCTCAACAGTACACTGAGGTAACGAATAAATCGAACATAATGTTGAGCTTCATTAATCAAAACTTATCATTTAAGAATACAGATCTAATATTATCACTTAAAAATAGTATAGTCATTTGTTAGGTAAAAATAGTTTAGTCGTTTCTCAGATAAAATTCGAGGTAGAGTTTTGGTATTCCCATCCTGCGAAGGACACTTCTCATTTAAGTGTTCAACGTACGGCAACCAAGATGTTCTCTTCCTTATGCAACAAACATTGCGAGAAAAGGATGGAATGCCGTTTAAATGTTCTCTCCTCAGAAACGTTGGAAACTAAATATTGTATAATTTATTTTCTTATGCCCTTGACCTGTCTTAATAGGCCCCTGTCACACTGAAGACGATAACGATGGGATCCGTGCGAATCAGAATATGTTCGGCCTGTGGCGGTTCCGTCGCGATTTTCAGCAAATTTGAGTGAAATCGTAAGTTAAAGTAGAATGCGACGCGAAAGCGACGAAATGCTTGCGGTGGTGACTCGGTTCCTACGCAAAACCTCTTTGTTATGTTTGTCATTCGCCGCGATGATGAGCAGAACCTGCCACGGTTGTGGTGGTTCTCGTGTGGTGGAGGTGAGAATGCGCCACGCTAC
This sequence comes from Eriocheir sinensis, assembly GCF_024679095.1. Classification (NCBI taxonomy): domain Eukaryota; kingdom Metazoa; phylum Arthropoda; class Malacostraca; order Decapoda; family Varunidae; genus Eriocheir; species Eriocheir sinensis. The sequence goes on from NC_066548.1 coordinate 11,483,982, forward strand.
TCGCGGAAGCGGTGCGAATGCGACTCAACAGCTTGTGGTCGCGACGAGACTATAAGTAGAAGGCCACCCGATACGCTTCATCAGTTCAAATCGCGGCGTTCTAGGGTCAACATCATCCAGTTTACAACAAGAGCATGGGTTCCAGAGGGAAATCTGAGAGAAAGTCTGTGTCCAGGGGCAGGGGCAGAGGCCGGGAAAGGAGAAGCAGCCTAGATAAAGTAAGCTCCAGGGTCAGCCCTAGTCCTGTTGCCAAATTTTAATAGGTTCCATTTTTATAAATCAAAAACAAGTAGGATTATTACAAGGTATCCAAATATTACAAGATTCTATTTCTACAATTCACAAAGATTACCATTATTACAGGTTATGCAAAGTATACAACCTTCAAGTTTTACAATTCTAGAATGTTATTAGTATACTTCACTATTTCCATGTCCACCACACACTATTTCCATGTCCACCACACACTATTTCCATGTCCACCACACACTATTTCCATGTCCACCACACACTATTTCCATGTCCACCACACACTATTTCCATGTCCACCACACACTATTTCCATGTCCACCACACACTATTTCCATATCCACCACACACTATTTCCATGTCCACCACACACTATTTCCATGTCCATCTCACACTGTTTCTATGTCCATCTCACAATTACATCATCCTTTCCTGCCACGGTACTGATCCTGCCGGAGAGTTGAAATAACGCATGAGGTAATCACGTTGGCGTTTAGCACTGACTGTGTCGATGTTTGCCCCTCTCACCTGTCTCATCTCGGCCATGACTGTATCCGTTCTCAAAGCACCGGGCACCAAGTTGTAGTCGCTGAGCTCTGTGTCCAGGACAGCAGTTTGTGGGCCAGGATATCTCATCCGCATCAGGTTGTGGAGACAGATGCATGTTTCGGCGATGACTCGAACTGTTTCGGGATCTTGCTGCATTGTGCTGAGGCAGTGACATCTCAAGTAATGGACGGCGGACTCTTTTGACCTTGCGGGGCCCTTGTCATTAAGCCGCGAATTTTGGAAAATCAACCGCTTTGGTGCGAATCGCCATAGCTCCCTTATTTCTGGGGCTACAGAAATGTTTTTTGGTATCAATCGACAGCAAAATGAAAGGGCTATATTTGTTAAGAAGCGACCGTGCTCAAAACCCGACTCGAAAGGGTAAAACATCGTATAAATTCGCAAAAAACGGCTCTGAAAAAAAACTATTTTTGTGTTCCTAACCTTGAAACCCACTCATTTTTTGAGAATTTCAAAAACTTTATTTAACAAATACTTTAGCCCTATCGATGTGCTTTCCAATATGATGCATAACATTTACCTACTCCCAGTAGTTTCGTCGCTAGAGCTCGAAACGTAAACCCTTTTGAGAGCGATTTTGACAAACTCCAGACACACTGCGCCGTTTTTGTCTAGTGTGGCATTGCTATTGCCTCATAAGGCTGTAATTTGGCATGTAGCCCCTCTTGGCAAAGTAGTTTGAACAACTCGAAGGAGTTTTTGATAGCTCGATTCCAAGTCTGTCGTCGAGCCGTCACAAAATAGCCTGTTTTTCGGCCCTTTTGCCGCGATTTGGACACGTCCTAGTATTTTGCTTATAACTTTTTTATTTATTTAGTGCTTTCCAGTTTTTTCTGATTATTAATCTGTATTAATAGAGCTTTCATTTGCCACCAAGCACGCCTTCCTAACTTCAGGAGTTTTTCCTCGTGCTTGACCAGAAGTCGCAACGAAAATTCGCCGAATCTGACTCATTTCACGCGCCGCGACGAAAAACCTTCCTGACGCCACAAAAAATAGTATATCTGCATAAAACTTCATATATGACCACTTCAATATGTTGACTATCTTCTATTAAAATCATTTTAGGATATCTCTATAAAAAGTTACTATTTTTATATAATCATTTCATTATATAAATAACACACACACACACACACACATACAGGGTAGGCGGTGGCTGAAGTGGTAGCGTGCTGGGCCCACATTCACCACGTGATGGACGACACGAGTTCGAATCCCCACGCTACCACCTCGGATTTTTCAGTCACCGCCGAGTGGCTTAAAACTACCCACATGCTGTCCTGAAGACCACCCATCAACCCGGACTCTAGAGGAAACCGTCCAAGAATCAAGAACGAGTTCCGGGGGGTAGCAGGAGCCAAGAGAAGATGGCGCCACTACAAACACTTGCCTGCGCCATGACGGGCTGGGGCCGAATACCATCCAGGCCCCTCAAGCAAGCCTACCGGCGCAATAGGCGGAGACGTAAAAAACACACACACACACACAAAAAAAAAAAAAAAACGCGCGCAGACACACACACACACACACACACACACACACACACACACACACACACACACACACAAACGCGCACACACACACACACAGACACACACACACACACACACACACACACACACACACACACACGTGTGTGTGTTCGTGGGAAGGTGAGTGGCCGGGCGGGTGAGGGAGCTGCTGGGTGCTCACTATTATGTAGTTTGACAGGAAGTTGCTGATTGCTTATAAAGTTGATAAGAGTCCAGTGACCTATAAGATTTTTCTTATAAAATCTAATGTACCGGAAACAGTACAAAAAGTGTAAAAGTTATATAAAGACACAACCAACACTTTATACACCAAATAATATAATAAAATTCCACTTTCCTCGTGGGATGTATATTATGTCCGTAACATTCTCCTCCTCAAAGACGTAGATTCCGCTTAACTTAGCCCCCAAGTGCTTTTATGTGACGATTACGGAACGTTTTAAGACAAAACTCCCAGCAACACCCCTTTCTGAACGATAATATGAAGGCGATTACAATGACCACGATGATGACGATGATTGATAAAATCAGTAAATTGATAATTTTATTGATGATAATAATAACAATAATTATATAACAGCAACCTCTGGCAGTAGCAATATAAGTATGAAGGGAACTAATATATTCTTCTTCCAAAATTGCCGTTGATAACAGTCTTCATCAGCACAAGTATCACACACCATACTCCGTTTTCCACATGGTTCTCGTCTCTTCTTTCAACACATTAATCCTTCCACTCAGATCAACGACTTCTCTTTCCTCTCCCCCGATTACATAACCTGTTCACACCATCATGCTTGCCTTCTTTTATCCTTAGGATGTTTCGCATAATTAAGTAAATGATATGAAACAAAATTTCTCAACTCCTAACATAATATCCATTTCTTCACAGTTTCGATGTACGTATAATGTTCTGGCATTTTCTCATACTAGTTTGTGCTGGCATAATGCAGTAATGAAAGTAGTAGTAGTAGTAGTAGTATAGTAGCAGCAGCAGCAGTAGAAGTAGTAGTAGTAGTAGTAGTAGTAGTAGTAGTAGTAGTATAGTAGTAGCAGTAGTAGTAGCAGAAATAGCAGTTGTAGCACTATTATTATTATTGTTGTTGTTGTTGTTGTTGTTATTATTATTATTATTAGTAGTAGTAGTAGTAGTGGCAGTAGCAGTAGCAGTAATAGTAGTAGTACGGTGCATGAGGGTGCGGGGCAGGAAGGCAGGGCGCCACGTGCAGGCTGGGAGGATCAGGTAACCACAGAGAGCAGTTCAGGGAACTCTGTGATCTCGCCTGACACGGGAACAAGTAAACTTCCGGAGCTGGGCCAGTCGATGCACATAAGAGGCGGCCAAATGATAGCTTGGCGTCGCTTCACGAGAGGACGCGCATTTGGTGAATCATGCCGGGAAAAAACCTTCTACTCTAGCACTGCAAACACATGGAATCGTTACATTCTTCAAAAACGAGAAAGTCTATGTACTCATGATGCAAAAATAATAAAATAAATGCACTGCGCAAGAAAGAAATTGCTGTGTAAAAGACTACACTTAAAGATGAATAGATATACGCCTCGAGAATTTATTTAAAACCGGTTCAGTCACCCAGCTATGAAACACCACCTGTGGAGACCCTCCCCACTACCACCACTATCACCACCACCACCATCACATCCACCCCCACAACCAAACCACGATGTAACACCAACCACCATGCAACACCACCAAGTAAACACCACCACTCCTTAGGGAAAATCCACCACCTCTCCACTCCATTTCCTCTTCCACCATCACCTACCCCCACTGTACTCCTTCACCCCCACCTGACCCTGCCACTCCCCACCTCCTTCCACACTCTCTTCCCGCAAGACGTAGACAAACTGTAAGCCGTCGCGGGCCCCGGACGAGCTCGATATGCTTGAATGCCTGATAAATCGCGCGGAGTTACTGGCTCGCCCCCAAAGTTACGAGTGGTCCTAATGACGGCTAACTACTTCCCGGTGAGCTAATCACGAACCAACAATCGCTAAATTGATACCCATTAAGCTCGGGTCAAAATTCATGAAGCCTCGTTCGCTCATTACTGATTCGATTCGTTAAGAAGAGCATTATTTTGACCTTATGCGGACGCCGGGTCTGAAGGGGGCAAGGTCAGGGCTGTGATGTCCCCCTCCCTCCCTCCCCTGTAACCTTACCCCGCTCACCCCCACCTACCTGCCCCTTCTCTCTTTTCCTCTTCCTTGCCACGACGCCCCTTGTCTAGCTTTCCTACCTCTATCGAAATTTTCCTTCTTTCCTCCCCCCTTTACCCTTAGTGTTCCTCAGTGCCCTCCTCTTCCCCCGCTACCTCATTCTTCTCTTCACAACACTGCCTCCTGTCTCGCCTTCTCACCCCATCCCCCTACTCTTTACACGTGTATCCCAAGTTCTTCACCCCATTCCTCCTCCTCCTCCTCCTCCTCCTCGCAGTATCGCCCCTTTTCTCATCCTCCTCCTTCTCGTCTTTTCCACGTGCACTCCCAATTTTCTCCTTCCCCTTTTTTGTTCCTATTCGCACCACCCGCCCCCTTTCTGGTTAAGAGGAGGGAAAAACGGGAAGTAAATGGGGAGGAAGTAAATACAGAAAGGTTGGGAAGTAGCGGGCGAGATATATGGAGAAATAGAGGAGAGGAAGGGAAAGATGAGTATAGTGGGGAAAAGTAAGAAATAATGGGAGGATAAAAGGGAATGAGTAGGATAACGAGAGGGAGGACAAGAGAGGGAGGAGAAGGAAAGGAGGGAATATAAGAAGCAGAGAAGAACTAATTAATAATTTGAAAAGAATGAAGAACGAAGAGAGAATATATGATGCCCAGGAATGTAGATGTGGAAGAAAGAAGCTGTCTAAGGAAAAGGAGGAGGGAGGGGAAGTGGATGGGGGACGAGAATGAAACGAAGAGAAAAAGGCGATTGCTTAAAATTTAAGAAAAAAAAAAGATAAAAACGGAAGGGAAGGGAAGGTGGAGAGGTAGGGTTGGCAATGGGGGGCTACATAGGAAGAGGTAACTAAGAGAGAGAAAAAAAAAGGGAAAAAAGGGGGAGGAGGTGAGTGAGAGGGGGAAGGAGTAGGGTTGAGAAAGGGGGAGTGTGGGACTGGAATGAAAAAGGAAGGGGACTTGGAGAGGAACTAAAGATACGGGGATGGGAAGAAGGAAGGGATGGCCGAGAAGGGGAGAACAGGGAACTGGGCAAAGGGAAGAGAAATGGGGGAGAAGGATGACGGCAAACTAATGAAAAGTATGAGAGTGGAGTGAGTAGAAAAGAGGGGAAGTAAAGAGACAGAGTGGATAGAGGAGTGGGGCGGGGGGGCAGTAGAGGAGAGGGGAAAGGGAGAGGACCGGGCAGGGGAAAGGTGGGGAGAACGATAAGAATAAATTAATGAAGGGTAGGGGAGAGGGATGAATAAAAGAGAGGGGAGGTGAGGAGGCAGGAAGGAAGGGAGGTAGGGTTGGGTAGGCTGAGAGAGGGGGAAGGGAGAGGAGTGAAGGAGGGAGGGTTAGGTAGGTTAAGAAGGGGGGAGGGGAGAGGAGTGGGGTTGGGGATGTGGGTTGAGGAAGGGAGGAGAAGAAGGGGAACGTAGGGGAGATCTGTTAGGGAGTGATGGTTTGGTAGGTTGAGAGGGATGGGAGGGGAGTGGGGTCGGGGGAGCAGTGAGGGTGTTGAGGGGGGTAGGGTAGATTTTAGCACCTTAAGTATTGATCTTGTGGCGTGAGTTAGTGTGCTGTGATGATAATTTGATGCGATAAACGTTATTAGTGGTTCATGCATAACCTGGATGATCGCGATAAATAATTTGAGGTGCTCATTAGCCAGCCGCTCGTCTCCAACCCCCCCCCCCGCCTCCTTCGACAATCCCTCCCACCCCCTCTCTCTCTCTCACCTTCTCTTACCTGCTCAACCAACCCTCGATCTTATTCTTATCCTTATTCTTATTCATATTATTCTTCTTCTTTTTATACTTCTTTTTATCATTCTTTCTTAAATTATTGTGTTTTCTATTTTCATTTCCTCTTATCTTATATTATACTTTTGCTGTCCTAATTTTTGTATTTTCAGCTCTGGTTTTCCTCCTCTTTATCCTACGTCCATTTATTAAAGCTTCATTTTTTTGTGTTTTTCTCATCGTTTCTCCTCCTCCTCTTCCTCCTTCTCCTCCTCAGTTCTCTTCACATCCTGTTCTCCACACGCATAAACACACACTTATTCGTTTTTCACACAATTCATTCCTCTCCTCTTTTTTTTTCCTTCTTCCCTGCCTCATTCTCCACGCATTATAGTCTATTCATCCTTCACACTACCTCTTACTTCCACTATTTTACCTTTATTCTTTTTTTGTTTTACCTCTTATTTTTAAACACATTCCCCCCACACATTCATATACACCACCCACCCTCCACACACACACACACACACACATATACACACACAAACGAACACATGCTTTTCATAAATGATAACTGGAACTAAATAAAGACTGTGTATGCAAAAAAATAACACGTTTGAAGAAGGTAACAGGACACTACGATCGGACAGTACGAAAACGGTCTTGCTCCTATATGGTAAAGGTCATAAAGTGAGGGACATACGTTAAGGTGCGCGTGACCTCGGTGCTCATCTCTGTCTCATTAGCCCCTGGACTCCCATATGCATAACACAAATATAGTCCCTTCCAGTGATTCCTTTAACAAAAAAACAAAAAATAAGCCGAGGATATAGGAAGAGCTCCGTCATGTCGTTCCTTTATCTTAAGTTTAGAGGCGTCTTTTTAAAAATTTCTTATCTACACGGAAAAAAAATATGCGCTCATACTTTTTCTTCATCCACACGTTATAATGATTGATAATTACCACAGAGTTAATGACGCAGCTGTCCATCCATGCCGTCACGATAAAGAGTGGAAGAAGCGCCACACCACACCCTCATGGCTCCAACATTCCCCCACCATCACCACAGCCCGCCTAGGACAGACACACACACCAGCAGCTCCGCGCCACCCCCCGGCCCTGTCAACGCCCCCATCAGCGTGTAGGCCGCTGTGAACACGCCGCCCCGCTGAGCCACGCGCCTAGTAGTGATCAGTGATTGGTGAGCTGACGTGCCGCCTTGATGAACACTTCCTCAATGCAGTTTATTGTTGCACGTCGTGATAGCGTCATGTTGGTCAGCCGTGCATGTGATGGTGATGATGATGATGATGATGATGATGATGATGATGATGATGATGGTGATGATAATGATGATGATGAAAGTAGTACATACAATATTAAAATAATATTCTTTTATTCCAAGTTTATCAATTATCATAACTATATGTTCTTTATTATTATTATTATTATTATTATTATTATTATTATTATTATTATTATTATTATTATTATTATTATTATTATTATTATTATTATTATTATTATTATTATTATTATTATTATTATTATTATTATTATTATTATTATTATTATTATTATTATTATTATTATTATTATTATTATTATTATTATTATTATTATTATTATTATTATTATTATTATTATTATTATTATTATTATTATTATTATTATTATTATTATTATTATTATTATTATTATTATTATTATTATTGTTATTGTTATTATTATTATTATTATTATTATTATTATTATTATTATTATTATTATTATTATTATATCAATATCAGCTTTCGAACACACACACACACACACACACACCCAGACACACAGGTATGCCAGTGTACACATAGGCAATAGTGGCCGCCAACAAACAGCAAACACCAGCGCCCTGAGCCTGTCAATGCACCGTAACAATACAATATAGTGGCCGCGATCACACATCAATAGCTCACTCGGCAGCCTAAGTAATGCTCGTGCCCCGCTGAGCACCGCACATAATGCTTATAATGTTGACAAGCGCCAATATACTCTCGAGGCGTGGCTCCCCGCTCTCCCCGGGTCAACAAATTTCAGGCGGTCTTGGTGGGGCTCAAACCTCCTTATTCTAACACAATGAAGACGCGCGGCAGAGAGTTATCATGATATTATTTTTCTTTTCAATTAGCACGGTTTACTGCCTTTCTTATTGTTTAGGAGATTACATTATCGAAGTTATGTAGGAAATTATAGATGCGCAGTTTTTTTATATATGAATTTTAAGCGTGTTCTCTTCTATTTACCATGTATTTTTTCCCCAGAGCCTGAGCCGCGTGATCCCTGCTCCTCCTGCGCGCCATAACTCCCTCACTGCTACAATATGCTCCCGTAAACCCTCCATTTCATAGCCGCATCACTTTTTCCCTCACGGCAGTACCCGGATCCCGCCTACTTTCCGTCACATGCGCATACTTTCCCCGTTTCAGTAAGGCTTCTTTCTGCTCCCCGCTAATACAATCTCTCCTCCTCCTCCTCCTCCTTCTCCTCCTCCTCCTCCTCCTCCTCTTCCTCTTCCTCCCCCTGACACCCACTCGCACTCATCACCTGACGCGGGATGACGTGCGTGCTAAATTTGCGGGGCAGGAGGCGAGGGAGAGGTGAGGCGAGCCGTCATCTCCTCGCCCTTTGCTTGACGGCCGAGATCGTGACTCCCCCTCACGCCACGGGAAGTCGATAGGCGATCTTAGCGGTGACGAGAAGTGACCTCAGGAGTGTGGGGGCAGGGTGCAGAGGAAGGGAGGGCAGGGGAGGGCACGACAGGGGAGTATGCAGAGGTGGTAGGGCGTTTGAGGGCAAGGCAGAGGCAGGGTTAGGTAGGGCAAAGGTAGGAAGGGAGGGCAGGAAAGGGCACGGCAGGGGAGTTTGCAGCGGTAGGGTTTTTGAGGGCAAGAAGGCAGAGGCAGGATTAGGGTAGGGTATAAAGAGAGGTAAAGCATGGTAGCTCCAGAAGCAAGGGTGTAGAAGGTAAGCGGGACATAGGAGGTGATGAAACAGGGATGTCTGATGGCAAGGTAGAGGCAGGGTTAGGGTAGAACAGAGGGAGGGAAAGGTAAGGCAAGGTTGTTCGTGAGGGTAGGGAGTAGAAGGTAAGGAAGACGGGCGAAGTGATGCATGAGACAGGAATGGTGAGAGAAAGGTATATACGGGCCGAAGGAAAGGGTTATGCAAGATAGGGAAGGCAGCAAAGAAAAGGGAGAGGGTAAAGGATGAGTTGTATGGCGAAAGGGGGATGAAGAAGGGAAGGAAAGGGGAGCAGGGAAGGGGAGGGTAAAGAGACATAGAGGAGTAAGGAAAAAGAGAAAGGCAGAATAAATATGAGAACGATACGTTGTTTTGGTTGAATTATTTGTTTCCGTGCTCTCTCTCTCTCTCTCTCTCTCTCTCTCTCTCTCTCTCTCTCTCTCTCTCTCTCTCTCTCTCTCTCTCTCTCTCTCTCTCTCTCTCTCTCTCTCTCTCTCTCTCTCTCTCTCATTCACGCTGGAATTTCTTTCACATTCTCTTCCCCGGCCATCCTGCACCTCTTCTCTGACCCTTCTTCCCTCTTTACTTCCTCCTCTCTTTCTTCCTCTCACGTCTTCCTCCTCCTCCTCCTCCTCCTCTCTTTTGACCCCACCCACATTTCTTTCCAATATCTTTTCTTTCATCCCCCTGACTCAACGTTCTTACTGACCCCTCCCTTTTACTTTCCTCCTCCTCTTCTTCTTCTTCCTCCTCCTCCTCCTCTTCCTTCTCTCCGTTCCACTTTAATATATTTTTCACACCTCTCCTTCTTTCCTTCCTAGATATTTTCACTCTCCATTCACTAGCCATTAGTTTATTCTTCGTGGTCCAATTTTCTTCTTCTCCTCAACGTGTCTTCCCTCTCTTGATCTTAACTTTGGGCCACACCCTCTTCTTGACACCTTCCTTACCTGTCTCATCCCTCCCTACCTCCCTCCCTCCCTCCTTTATTCCCTTCGTGCCTCTCTCCCTCGCTTCTTCATTCCCTCCCTCCTTTTTTCTTCACCCTCCATCACACTTCTTTAAGAGACCCACTTCTGAGGAAAAATATTATCCAGCGCAAAAGGTTTCCAGGCGAATTTCGATACTCCTCAAATACATGTCACGTCTTTTTGCCTTATTCTTATTTCTTTACATACGGGGAGAGTCACGCGTCTTCTCGTTTTCCAATTATTCTCGTGGCATTTTTCCACCGACGACTGAATCTCGCTGGCCATATAGAGGCGTGAGTGACGGCTCCCACGGCGGGTGTTTGGCCAGCCCGACGCGTGACCTCAGCGCACTAACTTGTTACGTTTTAGTGGCAGAAGAAAAGAGCGAAAAAAGAAATGAATCCGGTTCGCGTCCATGCATCATCGTATATATTTAGCCATGCACTGAGCCGCCCACGTATATAATCAGCTCTCATTCATTTATCTGTTTTGAAATTCAGATACGTTCTCTCTATATATAAAAGAGAGAGGCAAGAAGTGTATTAGAGTATAAACATGGATAATTAATTTCGGAACATACGTATATACCTAGATGGCTGAATAAAAAGGCATGGAAAAAGTAATGATAGACGGTCTGGTTGTGAGTCAGGATCAAATTTCACGGCGGGCAGAGAGCACCAGTTCTTTCTCCCGCCGACCACCAAACATTTTCTCCTCGCCAACATTTACCTTCACCTTGGAGGCAATTTTGTTTTTCTGGAGATGCTCTGAGCTACTCCTGGTGTCTCGACGTGTGTGTGTGTGTGTGTGTGTGTGTGTGTGTGTGTGTGTGTGTGTGTGTGTGTGTGTGTGTGAGAGAGAGAGAGAGAGAGAAAGAGGAGGGGCTTGTGTGCCAGTGGTGTATGTGTGTGTGTGTGTTTAGGCAAATATACTCACACACACACACAAACAAATATACAAACATACGAACAAGTAAGAATAATACAGAAAACAGGAAGATATACTCACAGCCACAAAAGCAGGCAGACAAACATACCTTAAAAAAAAAAAATTAGGTAAGTCATTTTGCAAAACAAACCCAAAAAATGCTAAACTAAATAAAACTACATTATATTTATGGCCAACTGTTCGCAATAAAATGAACACAAGTTAAGAAGACTCCACACAAAAAAATCGTGGACAGGTAAGGTGCGAGAACTTAGTAGTGAAGAAAAAAGGAAGATGAAGAAGAGAAGGAGGAAGAGGACGAGGAGGAGGAGGAGGGGCTGTGGGTGTCCGCCTTTAAGCAACTTTTACCTGGGCTTAATGAGGTATTGAGTATTCTGATTGGTCCCTCAAAAGCCAATGAGCCTTTGTGAGAGAGAGAGAGAGAGAGAGAGAGAGAGAGAGAGAGAGAGAGAGTAAAAAAAATAATAATTCCCACACTGACATTTGATTGACTGACATTTAAGAATACAAACTCAAATAAGTACAAATCAGAAACATTCCACAACGTTCCACTTTTGTCATGCTGCAAGGAACCCTGTATAAAGAACCCTCCCCCTTACCAAACCGTCCCCACTCAACACCCATTCTCTTCCCCTCCATCCCTTTCTTCACCATCCCCTCTCCCTCCCTCTGAATCTCAACCCGTCATCTTACCCGACAACCTCCTTCCCTCCCCTGCTCTTCCCCATTCTCACCCCCCCCTTCGTCTTCTTTCTCCGAGGCACTTACTCCCTTTCTCCCGTGGCTCTTTCCTTACTAACAGCTTTGTACAGGAATAGGTGGATGGGAGATGGGGATGATGTAAAAAATAAAAATAAAAAACTATGAAAACAATCACTTGAAAGATCAGAATGTGAAAAAAGTACATCTGTGTATAGAAGAGGTAAATAAATCGCCCAAATAGCTGCAATAGACTGATGGACTGTAAGAAAAAAATTAAAAGATCCCATTCGCCGGTCCCCCACCTGCCCCGCCTCAGTCGTCTCTGCAGGGCTCCCTCCTCAACCCAAAGGGTCAAGCGTCGCTTTCGTAACACCCGGAAGAGGCTGTCGCTGACCAAGGTGCAGGGCACTTAGGTAACAATTTTATGCAATGCTTTGAAGAAGAGGTTACGTGTTACGTGTCCTCTTTTCATTCTGCATGCATATATATATATATATATATATATATATATATATATATATATATATATATATATATATATATATATATATATATATATATATATATATATATATATATATATATATATATATATATATATATATATATTTTTTTTTTTTTTACGTCGCGGCCTATAGCCTGGTAGGCTTTTTCAGTGGGGCCTGATGATCTGCCCAAGGCTTCTTCCTGTGGGTCCTGATGGTCGGCCCAGCCGTTCTGGCGCAGGCGAGTGTTTATAGTGGCGCCATCTTGCATTGGCTCATGCTGCCCCGGAGTTCATCTTAATCCTAGAATCTAGAGTCGGGTTGATAGGTGGTCTTCTGGACAGCATGTGGGTTTAAGCCACTCGGCGGGCTGAAAATCCCAGCTTGGTGGCACCGGGCGGGATTGAACTCGCGTCCTCCTGAACGCGGTGGTGTTACTCTGTCGATTCAGCCACTGCCTCCCTATATATATATATATATATATATATATATATATATATATATATATATATATATATATATATATATATATATATATATATATATATATATATATATATATATATATATATTTATACATATATATATGTATACATATATATATATATATATATATATATATATATATATATACGTTGCCCATTGCCACTGCACCAACACGTTTCCATACAAAACAATGTTATGCTTGATAACTAAAACACCCAAAAAATTTCATTATCTATAAAAACGCATGTATGCACGCACTCACCTACGCGCAGGCAGAATCCCCACCCCCACCCCCACCCGCGACACACATGCAGCTCATAGCATTCAAGAACGATGATCAAACTAAATTAATTTCTTGCCGTACTTATGGTCCATAAACATCGACTTGGGGTGCGTGACTCAACACAATTCGACTCAGTAATCTGATACCATTACATTTTTGTTGTGTCTGTGAAACTGAACTTTCACACCGCTGGAATATAATCAACACGGAAACGAAGAACGGAATATTTCTGTATCCACTTATTAGTTTTAATCAATTATCCAAAACGAGTAGATTAGTGCTTCAGCGCTAGATGCACGAGACAGGAGTGGCTGCAACTAACTTTTTCTTTGTTATTTTTTGTATAATTTATTAAAAGTGTACTGATTATATCTTAAAGCTGACGTATACTCCCAACTTTCCTTCCACTCTCGCCCGCAACCTTATGTCAGCCACCGGCCACCCTTACCCTTTCAAGAGTGCTACGTGCGCCCAGGTGGCCGGGCGGTGAGGCAGGGCGGGGAGGGGCGGTCATCTCCGGCCCTGTGGCTCCATTCACCCCGCTCCCCGCAGGCTAACGTCCGGCTCGGCGGCGATAAATCTACAAGGATATCAGTTCTCAATGAAAGAAGGGCCGCCAGAACAGGGACGGGCAGGGCGGAGCGGGGAGGGGTTTGTGGGTGGGCGTTTATATGCTGGTTGTTTCTAGACACTTGCACTGCCATCATGAAAATCACAAGTATCACCACAATTAAAGGCGGAACAAATGCAGTCTATCAACAACCCTTCAAAAGTTCTAATAATGCAGTGATAAAAAAATATGGAAAACCAATCGAGTGTATGGTTAAGCTTCGTCAGTGGCTTCTTGTTACATACTTTGACACCATAAATAACTCGAAAAGCAGTCCAATAAAGCGGAATAAATGAAGGTTTGATGCAAAAACAAGAAACAGTGCCACTGACGCCGTGGAAGACTCATGCAGTGAGATGAAACACAAAAACGATTGACCCTTAGCATAAAAGGAGAAGAATCATGACACAGGAGTAACACTGACGAGCATAACAAGAAGAATGACGCGAAAGGAAATAAATGAAATAGAGAAATCACGTCCCGCGAAAAACACCCACGACAGGAAGGCAATATTTCCGCCCTTAACCACCTCACGTTAGGGACTGCAATTTACGGGTTCGATTCCCGGCAGCCAATTAAACCGACAGCGATCTTCTTGCATGATCTGTCTCTTAATATGATTTTAAACTAGGACAATCATGGGGACGGAGGTGGCGAAAAAAGCGGTGAAGATGGTGCGGGGCGACACTGAAGATGGATACCGCCGGTGGGAAAGGAAACCGAGACAAAAGAAGGAAATGAGAAGCGAGAAGGTTCAAAAAATGATTGGAAAACGTTGGATCGGAGAACGCACAAACGCCATCTAAGGAGAGCAACAATTACCCCGAAGACTGCGAGAGGAAGTGGACGCATGAAGAGCCAGCGACGGAAAGAGGAGAAAACACACAAAGAAAGACGCTAAAGGGAGAGAGAAGAAAATTACAAAACTCGCTGAATATCTAACGAAACTGCAAATAGAAGACATTCCGGCGAGTTCTTCGAGATCAATCAGGAGATTATGCTTAGGAGAGACAGACTAACAGGGGAACACGCGTAATTGGTCTCTTACTCTAGTTTATGATATTCTCTCTCTCTCTCTCTCTCTCTCTCTCTCTCTCTCTCTCTCTCTCTCTCTCTCAAAAGACTCAGAAATCCAGGTGGTGCTATAAACCTTAAGGAGTGTGTGTGTGTGTGTGTGTGTGTGTGTGTGTGTGAGAGAGAGAGAGAGAGAGAGAGAGAGAGAGAGAGAGAGAGCGCAAATGAGGCACAAGAGAAAAGCTAATCACAAGGTCGCCGCGGAGAATGGAGAGAAACAATTAATGCGGAGGAACAAATTACAACAACAGGTGAGATTAATTAAGGACGCACCTGAGCGGCGGCCACACCAGGTGCCTCAGGTGAGCTACACAATTAAGGTAATGTTGTATACTACCGCTCTCTCTCTCTCTCTCTCTCTCTCTCTCTCTCTCTCTCTCTCTCTCTCTCTCTCTCTCTCGTTTTCTGACTTTTCTATCGTATTCTTTAGTTTTTTCTTCGCTTTTCTTTCCATTTTGAATTTCGTAGTCTAGAAGAAGATTAATACTCTTATCTTATCATCTATCTTTGTCAATTATTCGATATTTCTACCTATTTACCCTCATGCTTATTTCCCTTATTGCTAGTTATGTTTGTCTATCTCTCTGCCCGTCTTTCTCTCTCCCTCTTTCTCTCTCTTATCCTACTTCCCCATCTACTTCCCTCCCTCTCCCCATTCCCAAACGCACCGTGAAGCTTTGCAAATGTTAAGGAAATTACAACGAGGACACGCTCTCTATTTGTGATTAGCATGGCGGCCCTCAAAACTGTTTAGGAAATTGTGGCAGAGCTTTGGCCCCAATAATTGTAATTTCGCTAAGTCTGCATCGCTATTATAACGAGTCGAGACGAAGGAGGGGTGGGAGAGCGGGGTAAAAACAGGTGACTTAAGACCATCCTGCGGCGATAGGAGAGGAGGAGGAGGAGGAGGAGGAGGAGGAGGAGGAGGAGGACGATAAACCGTAGGAAAATGAGTAAAAGAATAAGAAGACGAACTGTGGGAGAACTTGGAAGAGAGAGAGAGAGAGAGAGAGAGAGAGAGAGAGAGAGAGAGAGAGAGAGAGAGAGAGAGAGAGAGAGAGAGAGAGAGAGAGAGAGAGAGAGAGAGAGAGAGAGAGAGAGAGAGAGAGAGGAAAACAGAAAGAAAGAAAGAAAAGAGAAAGAAAGAGAGCGAGCATTGACGGGAAGAGGAGGCAGTGGAGGAGGAGGGCGGGGGAGGGAGGTAGGAGGAAGCAGCATTTCAAGGGTAACTCGCCCAGTCGCGGCAGTGTTACAGAGGCGAGTCGTTCGTTGCCCGGAGCTGAGGTTGCAAGGGAGAGACAAGAATATTAGCGTCGGGTAAATGACATCCGCTAGAGCTGAACACCTGGAATAGCCCATTAGTAGCGAAATTATTAAATGCTGTAAAAATATGGTGCCATTCTTATTCTATCCTATTCGTTTCGCTCATTGATTTACGCTTTTCTTAACCTTTGTTATTGTTTAATTAAGGATTTTGTTAGTTTTTGTTTATAAGTCTTCTGCGTCTTCGTTCGCTCTACCTCTTTTTGTGATTTTATTCTTAAACGTGATTTTGGACTGCACTTCACTTTTCAGCTTTTCATTTTTTTTTTTTTTAATGATTTTCCAGCTATTTTTCAGCCTGCCTTTTCCCTCTGATCTTCAATCCTTTTATTTATTTTGTTGTTGTTTCCACCATTGATTTTTATTTTTTGTCCTTTTAATTCTCAGTTTTCTATAATCTTTTTCGTTTCACTACTCTTGCAGTTTTTTCATCCTTTTGTTATGGTTCCCCTTTCGTTTTGTTTTCTTTTCGTTATTAGTCGTAATTACGAGTTATGTGTCTGTTTGTTTACTTCTTAGCCTTGATATTAGTTCTGTTGGTTTCTCGTTATTTCTCCTGCTTTTTCAGACCCTTTTCTTCTTCCCTTCTCCTTTTCTTCTATTATGAATTCTTTCACCTTTTTGTAGTTCCAACCATTTAATAATACGTCTAATTTTCCTTTACTGATGTTCCATATTTTTTCCTCTTCCTCAAGCTTTTTCATTCCTTTGCTTTCATTCTATTTTTATCGTTTTTATAAATACCTGCTCCTGTTTTTTTGTCTTTTTTAATCCTTCTCTATTCTCTTGTTGGCTATGTAAGTTTATCCCTTTTTCTTCAGGTTCTTCATTTCCTGTTTAAGATTCTCCATTTGTAATACTTATATTTTCTTGCTTTTTTCTTCATTTTTTATCTTCTTCCTGCTTCATTTTTTTTTTCCATTTGTGATCCTTATAAATTTCTTACTTCTTTTGCTTTCTTATATTGATCTTGCCAGTTTCCCGCTCGTCCTCTTCCTTCTTCATTCCTTTTTTTTACCTTTCTCAATTAGTAATACTTATAAAATTCTTAACTCCTTTTTCTTATACTCATCTTGCCTGGCTGTCCCTCTTCCTTCCGCTTCTTCACTCATTTTTCATCTATCCCCATTTGTCATTGTTATATATTTCTAAGCTCTTTACGTTTTATTTTACTCATCTCGCCACTTTCTAGCACTGCTTCCTGCTTCATCATTCTTTTCTCATCGTCTCCATTTGTCATTATTACATATTCCTAAGCTCATTTCGTTTTCTTTCACTCATCTTCACAGTTTCTCGCGCTTCTTCCTGTTTCTTCGCTCTTTTTTCTCTTGTTTTCTTGTCGCACTCTATAAATGCTTTGTCTGTCACTTCAGTTCTCATCAGTTCATTCCCCCGCCGCCGCCATCTCGACCCTCAGAAGGTCAATCCGCCAATCATCACCTGCGACACTCATTCCGTCCATCCCCAGTTCCTTTACTCTCCCTCTCTCCCTCTCCCTCTCTCGCCCCCTTCGCTGCGGACGCCGACCCACAACTCCCCTGGACCCTCATCGCCCTGGGGACACCGAGCGAGTCTTCCCAGGATGTTAATAATAGCACTATCTGATCTTACTGCGCCGGGAATATATACAATGAGGTTCATCTTCGCTTCCAATCTCCCTCCCCTGCCGCCACTACTTTTACCACTGCCACTACCACGCCCCCTTTCTCATCTTCCTTTTGTTTTCTTATTCGTTCTTTTTTTTTTAATCCTTGCCACAACCACCACTATCACTACCACGGCTACTTTCTCATCTTCCTCTTCTTTTCTTCTTCTTGGTGTTTCTTTTTTTATTTCTTTTTTATTTTTATATTTTTTTTCTTCTTGTACTTCTCCTTCCGGTTCTTCTTTTTTTTGCTCTTATTCAAGTTCGTGTTTTTGCTCTTGTTCCTGTCTCATTTTTCGTCTTTTTCTTCTATTTCTTCTTTTTTTCCTTTTCTTCTTTCTCTTCTTCTTCTTCTTCTTCTTCTTCTTCTTCTTCTTCTACTCCAACCGAGCGCTTCTTCTCCCCCCTGTTGTCATCTCACCCTCTTACCTCACAGCATGACCCTCGCATCTGCTCGACCAGGAAAAATGTAAAATACAAAGCCGTGCGAGGGAGAGCGAAGGGAAGAACACGCCGCGGGAGATGAGAGAAAGGGAAGAGAAGAGAGAGGCGAGGGAAGAAAAAGGGAAGACGAACGGGAGGCAGTAGGGTAGGGAGGTGGAAGGAAAACGAAGAGCAGAAGGAGGAGGAGGTGGAGGAGGAGGAGGAGGAGGTGAAGGAGGAGGAGGAGGAGGTGGAGGAGGAGGAGGAAGAAATGTTTATGACGTTATCTCGTAAAATGTTTGCATGACGTGACTTGGGAACACTTCCTTTGACCCCTTCCTCTCCGTGACTTTGCTAAGGCTGCGACTTTTACTACAGCTGCAATTTATTTTCATTACTAAGACATATTAGAATAGCCACTATTTCTCCAATTATCGTTGTTACTACTACTACTACTACTACTACTACTACTACTATTACAACTACTTTTTTACAGTACAGATAAAATAGAAACAAAAAAGTCAGCGAAGTACTGCTCCCACAAACAGGAGAGAGGAAAAGTTCAAAAACAAGATGATTAGACTAGGTGGAGAGATGGAAGCGTTCAGGTCATACGAAAGACAGTACAGACGAAAGAAGGCGGTTTCAGATTTTATCAGTGAAAGAGGTAAAAGAATGAACCGACAGGATAACTCATGTATTAAGACTATGGACAGCACAGAGATGAACTACACTTAGAAGTTTCGTGCAGCGAGGCAGCAAAAAAGAATAAAGACATGCACCTACCAAGTTCAAGAGTATTTAGCACTTAAAAAAAAAGTAAAGGAACCAATATTGCGCTGAAACTTAAAGGTTAGAAAATAGTTAGTACGAGGAGAGGAGGTGATGAGATGAAGAACTTTTGCCACTTACTCTGTCCATAAGAAATGTGTGTTTGGAACTACTACTTTTATTACTACGTTACTACCACAAACACTACACAGTTTACCTCCAATGGTGTTGCAGTAAATAAAACCACTATTTTTACAGCTATGACATTTCTCCTCCTGCTTCTACAACTACTACTAATAGCGCCAAGACTACTACTACTACTTATATCAATAGAGGAAGAAAAAATCAACGACTACTACTACTACTACTACTACTACTACTACTACTACTGCTATGACTAGATTTATGGGATTGCTGTTGCCAATCGCGCCCTTCCGTACAAACACACACACACACACACACACACACACACACACACACACACACACACACACACACACACAAAAGCCAATTAACCTTGGATATTAACCTTCAAAGCAGAATTTTTAAGCGACACAACTTATGAAGAACTTAACAACCCTTTCGGAGCTGCAGCGACTTACGGCCGACCGCTCCCCCCATGCCCCCTCACACCCCCACCCCCACCCGCCTCCCCCTCAACCCCTTTTACCCTTTCCCCTGCGCCGCCCTCGCCCTCCGCCGCCAATTATACCATGCGCCTTGAAGGAATACATTTATCGAGGGAGGAACAGATAGAAGAAACGCGCCGAGAAATATCGCTCTTTGCTGCAGGAATGCCGACTGAGAGGTGAGGGCGGGAGGTTAATGGCGGGGAATGAAAGGTGGCGATTGAGAATTAGAAGAAACTCATCTGCTTCTGTGTGTGTGGGGGGGGGGGGGGCGGGAAAAAGAAATAGTTGGGTGTGGGTGTGGGGGCGGGACGAGTGGACTTAAAGGAATCGTCAGGGGGCGGTGGGCGGTGGGCGGAGGCGAGAGGGTCAAGCATGCAGATCCAGGCCGCGATAGTCAACCGCATTCGTACCGGACCGGAGGTAAATAAGGAAGAGTTACGAGCACGAGGAGGTCACGAAGGGAGGTGAGCAGGAGGAGGATGTTACGAGGGGGAACAGAAGAGCTGGGGAGGGGAAAATGAAGGAAGAGGAAGAGTAGGAGGAGGAGGATTAGGAGGGTTAAGAGGAGGGGAATGTACGACGTTAAGCGGAAGGGCGGATGGGTGGGTGGGGGGGGGGGCCTTGAGATGAGGAAAAATAGATAAGCTACGAGAGGAGGTTATAAAAATGATGGAAATACAGGAAGTGAAGGGAGGGAAGGAGGGAGAGAGGGAGAGAGAGGAACATAATGATAGGGGAAGGAGAGAGGAAGGAGAGGTGCGAAATTACGAAACAAAACGTGACTAGGAAAAAAAGACATATAGTTGAGAGAGAGAGAGAGAGAGAGAGAGAGAGAGAGAGAGAGAGAGAGAGAGAGAGAGAGAGAGAGAGAGAGAGATGCATGACTATCTATCTTTATGCGTCATTATCACCTCCTTATCTCTCCTCCATTCCCACACTTTCTCTCCCCCTGTCCCTCCTTCCTTCCTTCTTTCCTAACCTCCTACTTTCGCCTGCATGCACCTCTCCTCTCTTGCTCCCCTCCCCTACCCCTTCCCGCCTTCCCACCACCCACCAACATTATCTAAGGGCATGGCAGTGTTAGTTGGGTTATAGATTAAGCTTTGGATGAAGAGAAGGGTCGGGGGAGGTGAAGTAGAAGACATTTAACAATATCGATCACACTCCATTTCCCTTCTATTAATGTTTAAGATACTTTGGACTGACGGTAGCTAAATGTTAAGAGAAAATTAAGAGATGAAAAAAGAGAGCTGGAGGAAAAAAAATTATAGTAACTGTATTAATGCTTGCAGAAACCTTTTGGTCTATGTTCTGTCTTTCGTCCTTAATCAAGTGCTTTCAGGTGTTATCCGTATGTGTGTATCATGCGTAATTATTTTCCTAGTACTCAGTTCCTCCAAAATATACCTGTTTTTTTTTAGTACCATTTTCCCTTCTCTAACTTTCCTTCGATCGTCTTCAGGGTGCTTTTTCTTCCCTTCTCTAACTTTCCTTCGATCGTCTTCAAGGTGCTTTTTTTCCTTTCTCTAACTTTCCTTCGACCGTCTTCAAGGTGCTTTTTTTCCCTTCTCTAACTTTCCTTCGATCTTCTTCAGGGGTCTTTTTCTATGTTTTATTCGTTTATCATTCACCTCTTTGCCTCATACCCACTCGCCCACGCACTCCCTCCCCCACTTTCGTCTTCTGCTTTCCTGCTTCCACCTACCTCTCTAACCAGCCTTCCTACCAAACTGCCTGCCAGCCAGCCCACTCGCCCACCCGCCACCGCCTATCTCGTCCTATTAAACACTCGCTCCCTCTATTAGCAGAGTCCCGAGGCACACCTTAATATGGCCAGATGGAGCAGATTCCTCTCTCAGCGATATTGTTTTAGAGAGAGAGAGAGAGAGAGAGAGAGAGAGAGAGAGAGAGAGAGAGAGAGAGAGAGAGAGAGAGAGAGAGAGAGAGAGAGAGAGAGAGAGAGAGAGAGAGAGAGAGAGAGAGAGAGAGAGAGAGAGAGAGAGAGAGAGAGAGAGAGAGAGAGAGAGAGAGAGAGAGAGAGAGAGAGAGAGAGAGAGAGAGAGAGAGAGAGAGAGAGAGAGAGAGAGAGAGAGTGAGAGAAGAAACGTCTGAGTATTTAATACATAAAATACAGCGTTAGATTAGGAAATTAAAGCAATGGCCCAGTGTGGAATTAGCGGCGGACATAATGACAGGTGTGCCGGGCCAATTAGTGGGCGATATGAGTCAGGTGAGGCGTTTTTACCTGCTCAAACATACGCGCCACAATTACTGGGAGTGGATGAAAGCCGGCCACGTGGTCATTGCCGCTAAGAGTACTGTTATTGATGGTACACTTATTGTTTTCCTCCAACTTTTACGGCCTCATAATAACACACACAATATGAATACAATAAGAGTAAAGAGAAATAGCAGTGTGTTAATGTTATAATAATACGAGTCAGAGACAATTACCGAATACAATCACGTTTGCATCGACAAAAACACGCCTTCGAGGATTACCCAAGAGTTGCGTGTCTGATTTTAAGGCCGAGTCGCTTTCGTTCCTTTTTATAACTTCAACAACGCTTAGAAGCCAATGGGTGTTGCATAGATGTATATGTAGATGGTTGTGCCTCACTTCATTTTACATTTTCTTAACATTGGCGGTATTTTTCTTTATGCAATATAGTGAATTTGAATCTGCAATGACTGTTAAAGTGGCTCTAGTGTTAATGAGGGCTTCATTATAAGTTTTGTCCTGCGTCATATCATAATGTTCGATGTATTTCTCTTAAACAAACGTTGTTGCCGCAGGGAGAGACTAGAGATGCATTATCTGTACTTAATGTATTTCTTGTTGCCCTTTACCATACGTCTGAATAAATACTTTTTATTGCCCCCATCACCTCGTCGTTAAATGTAATGATGACGCAAAGAATTACGGTTTACGATAGCACCCAACCGTGTAATACTGTTTCTACTCCTGAATTTCACTTCTAAGGATGCAAACTTTTGCCCAGCAATAGTCACCCTTTGTTCCTGCGCTGCATATCGGATGCCGATTGAATATCTAAGTTAGTAAATAGCGTCGTCATAACGTGTGTCAAGGAGATATTTGACAATTCACTCTACAAAGCACACTGAGTGAAACGCAGGGGTGAGCCCGTCTCTTCATTCAAGAAATCCTTTCACTGGTAAACTTTGGTGATGCGTTCCTTCAGCTGCATCGCCTCCTGCCTACAACGAACTTTCAGGACTGGAGCATCAGGTCACCTATGGAATTAAGTTTGATCATTTTTGGCATCTGTTTGCTTGCTTGTTTGTTTTCTGTGACCAGCAGACAACGGATATTTTGCTTTCATTTGATTTGGTTTCCCCTTTGTCTGCCTCTTATTACCGTAAAACATCTTCCTCGCATACACTAATTGCGATTTGTGGCCAATTTGTAGTAGCTCCAGTATCTCCCTAAACTCTGCCAGCCCAGCCAATGCCCCGCCACTACACATCCCCGCCCAGCCCTTCCTCATTGTTTTACGCCAGACATTGATTCAGTGTACAGTTTTATCAACAGCTTTAGTAAGAGGACTGACATCCACCAATTTAGTAATGTGCTGGACTGCAATTAAGCTCACACACAAAAAAAATCAGAGTAGATAAACTGGCTCTTCTTGATCTCCCTCCCTCGTGTCCGCGGTGGTGAGGGCTGCCATTACTGCCTGATCCCGGGGCTGATTACTTTGTCTTTCATTACGGCCACAACGATTCTCTAGCCCACCTGTGTTAGTCTCGCCGGACGGGATTTACGGGCTAGTTTTCCTTCGCACTCCCTAACATGTGAAACTACTACATTACTCCAATAGTGCTGCAGAGAGAGGTTTGGTTGATATTCTAGGCGAGCGGGTATAAATGTTTAGTGTTAGATATTATTGTGAGATCGGTTTTTGTAGCTAGCTTCCTTATTCGACTCACTCTGGTTCCGCCTCAATTTTCTTACTCCTTGTTTTTTTTCAGCTGAGTGAAGCACAAGTCCAGGCCGTGAAGTAGTTAGCTGTCACTCGCTGCTGATTTACCTCCCTCTCTCTGGTGCATAATAATTAGATCCGTTTTTGTGGCTTGTCTCCATATTCGACGATGATTCTTCTTCAGCCTGATGCCATATCTTCGGGCGCTGAGTGAGGGCTAATGCGAGGAGACGTTTATTGTTACTCGCTGTCGACCTGCCTTCCCTCTCCACCGCATGACAATGAGATCGATTTTTGTTGTTACTTTCTTTATTCAAAACTGGTTCCGAGTCAGCCCCCTAACTCACGCTGAATCAGGGCCAGGGCGATGGGGTGTTTGTGGCTCCTCAATGCTGCTCTCCCTTTCCCTTTATAATGCTTAGGGTGTTTGTGGCTCCTCAATGCTGCTCTGCCTTTCCCTTTATAATGCTCAGGGTGTTTGTGGCTCCTTAATGCTGCTCTGCCTTTCCCTTTATAATGGTTAGGGTGTTTGTGGCTCCTTAATGCTGCTCTGCCTTTCCCTTTACAATGCTTAGGGTGTTTGTGGCTCCTTAATGCTGCTCTGCCTTTCCCTTTATAATGCTTAGGGTGTTTGTGGCTCCTTAATGCTGCTCTGCCTTTCCCTTTATAATACTTAGGGTGTTTGTGGCTCCTTAATGCTGCTCTGCCTTTCCCTTTATGTTGCTTAGGGTGTTTGCCAGTTTGTACGCACCTGTTCAGTTAGTTTCACATCAAGAAGACTAACCTAGAATATTTAGCACAGCATAAACTTTATAATACAGTTAAATAAAGGTACTTGCAGTTTCATGATATTTCATTATACACCTCATCTCACTTTTCCGTAGTAGTTCATAGTTTTTCCGATATAAATACTGATTAAAATTATGTGCTTGCAAATAGGCAAAGAGACCTTAAGAATTTTTTTTTTCCCTATAAACACAAGCGAACGCAGGTATTAAATTTGACACCGCGACCAAACGCCACATAAAGTAAGAAAAATATATCAATGAAAAAAAAAGTCGTTACCCGTATCTTAACATGTACCACCAGTAACCATTAAAGTGACTGACAACCAACGACCATTCGCAGCAAGTAACTCCTTTTCTTACACTTGTAAATAATTTGTCACCAGTAGCGCGGGCCATTTTTTTTTTATTCTTCACTTCAAGTTAAATGTAAATATATAAAAAGCATTGACAATATGGGGAGAGAGAGAGAGAGAGAGAGAGAGAGAGAGAGAGAGAGAGAGAGAGAGAGAGAGAGAGAGAGAGAGAGAGAGAGAGAGAGAGAGAGAGAGAGACTCGTGGAAAATGTTATGGTGGCATTTACTAATAATTCACGCAGTACTGAGGTTCGAAAACGCTCATCCATACGCAAGAAGGTCATGACGCTACCGCCGCCGCCGCAGAATCCACCGCCGCCACCACACAACCCCCTCCACCCTCTTCCCATTCCACCCTTCACCTCGTACTTAGCTTATGCCCTTTGTCTTTTGACGTTTTTCTGTATCTAAATTTTTCGTTGGGGCGGCAAGCTTCGTGTCCCTTCATAATTTATTGCTGTCCATGGTCTGTTTGTCACTCGCTAAAAATAGTATCCTCATGTCTATTTTACTTATTAACTTTCTTATCTCAAAAGCTCTCCCAGCAAACCTTCCTCGTATACGGGTTAACACATCATTTATCCTTTTTAATATCTTTAGGAATGTATTGCTGTAAAAATTCATGAGCAGACTAAGTGATACGTGCAATGGCCCTCGTGAATTGTTTGTTCTTCCGCATTCCGTGTGTTAAAATATACGTGTAGGAATTCTTTTCTCTTTTTTCGTTCTTTAATTTTTTTTTCTTTTTATCTATCTCTGTTTTTCTTTCTTTCTTTTTTTCTATCTTTCCCCGTTTCTCATACAAAACCACTGACAAACACACACACACACACACACACACACACACACACACACAATGCGGGTGTTGTTAATGAACGAGTCAAGGACCAAGGACAAAAGCTTCCGCAGACAACAGGATCGAGCTCCGCACCTCCCGTGTTTATCACTGATGTCAATATGGCTTATTAAAGAGAGGCAGAGGCAGATGGGAAACGAAGAGGAGGAGGAGGAAGAAGGCGGAGGAGGAGGAGGAGGAGCATGAGGAAGAGAAGGAGGAGGAGGAGGAGGAGAAGAAGAAGGCGGAGGAGGAGGAGAAGGCGGAGGAGGAGGAAAAGCAGGGGGAGAAGTAGAAGGAGTAACAGGAGAAGGAGAAAGAGGAGGCGAAGTTGTTGGTGGTGGTGACAGCGGAAGAGTCGGTAGCTCCATACACACACACACACACACACACCTGACATGAACTTAATTAACACTCCATAACTGACCTCTCCTGGCTACTGATTTAATTATTAGAGCTTGATTAGCCTCGAACCTTTGTCATATTACCTGTCCTCTTTACATCGGTGGATCAGGGTGGTTGGAGAGAGAGAGAGAGAGAGAGAGAGAGAGAGAGAGAGAGAGAGAGAGAGAGAGAGAGAGAGAGAGAGAGAGAGAGAGAGAGAGAGAGAGAGAGAGAGAGAGAGAGAGAGAGTGTGTGTGTGTGTGTGTGTGTGTGTGTGTGTATATATATATATATATATATATATATATATATATATATATATATATATATATATATATATATATATATATATATATATATATATATATATATATATATATATATATATATATATATATATATATATATATATATATATATATATATATATATATATATATATATATATATATATATATATATATATATATATATATATATATATATATATATATATATATATATATATATATATATATATATATATATATATATATATATATATATATGTTTTACGTCGGTAGGCATCTTCCTGATGGGGCCTGATGGTCGGCCCATGGCTTCTGGCCTTATGGTCAGCCCATATATATATATATATATATATATATATATATATATATATATATATATATATATATATATATATATATATACACACACACACACACACACACACACACACACACACACACACACACACACACACACACAATACCTGTTAGCAGTTTGAGCAAGTTCACCCCCGAGGCAAAATGGCAGACTAACACAAACGTGAGAACACAGACACAGACAAACAGACATAAAGGTCGAACAGACGGGGACAGTCAGTAGGAGTTGGAGCGTTGATGCTGCGCTTCATGATGAATTTTCAAAAGAGCATACGACTTGGTAATTAGTTTCTGTTTTTCATTCGGCTCCAGTTTATTTTATTTTCAGTATTTTATGAGCAACGATATTTTTAGCTGCTTGTTCTTGTGTGTTCCCAGGTAAATGACATGGCGATTATTCGTGTGTCGATAGAATTACATACAAGTTTGCACATTTTCTTTCTTCCATCGCTTGTTAATGTCAAGGACGTCATCGGTGTTTATGAGAATAATCCTTCATCGTGTTTCTTAATGGTGACGGAGTTCAGTTATCTCTATTCACACAAATGTTTTTCCTGAGTGAACACCGAATGACGCCGGAATGCTTGCCAACACGCCGCTCGCCACCAACGCTGCAGCGCCCCAAGCCGATTATTAGCGGCAAAAACTGATCCTGCTCCATCAGCCCCGCCTCGTTCATGGGAAGATTTGTGCCGAGGCGTCTCATGCAAAGGCGATCCATCAACACATTCATCTTCATTTTATCTTCATGGAGCAGCGCAGAATGATGTTGATCGGGCCATCAATACGAGAGAAAACAACACCGTCATCGTCTCTAAGGACCGACTTTGTTATTTTGATTAAAGTTCTTCATTTGTTACTTCCCTCGGCTCCGGGCGACGACAAACGACGCCTGTGACCACTTTGTTATCCGTCGCCTCGTTAGCCAGTTTAGCGCGGGTGTTTTCAGCAGACTTATCGACTCTTTGGTTGAACCTGAACAAGATCTACGCATCACTCACCTTCCTCCAGTTTCCTTTTTATTTTTTTGTCCAGTGAAAGAGGCATATCAAGGTCCACATAAAGACACGAAAAAAAGTTAACACAGATATCCTGGTTGAGCAAAGAGAGGAGACAAAAACAAAGGGGAATCATGAACAAGAACACTAAACACATGTCCAGTCGTCTAAATTTTTTTCTCTCGCGTGTCAGACTACAGAGACGGACATCAGTGGTGCCTCATGTATCATACGTTGCCCACTGTCCCACACAACCCTTCCGCCTGGTTTACATAACGAGAACCTGTGTTTACGTAAGCGGTGGCCTTATCAAGCGGCTGCATTCTATTATTCCAGGCTCGGTAAGTTGTTTTGTAGGGAATTACACGCCAGAACCCTTTATTTCATCGACCGCGCGAAACCACTCCTGACGCACCCTGCCTTACGTAATAACACACTGCTCCGCCTTATCACTAATCCATGTTGGCCTAACGTATCTACACGCTGCCACACACGAGCCTCGACACTCCACTTACACCACCACTTACGTGTCTCATTATCCCCAAGTCCACCAGCAAAATGGCCCCGTTACCACTTTGAGCCAACATCATGGTCGCATTATGATTTTCGATATTCACGTCATGGTCTGAATCTTTACTTAGACAAACAAAACCACTGTTCTCTATCATAGTAACATGATGACTCATACTATGGTCCCATCACTACTAACAGCATGGCCCAATCATCACTGCAACATTAGCCCCATTACCATTTTCAACGCTGCTCCATCACAAGTCCCATCATGGCCCCATCACCACTATATTATGCCCTTCTTACCACTCCCACTATAGCCCCATCACCACTAACACTATTAAATTAACACTTATTCCCTTTCTCCACTTCCATCTCCTTCCTTCTCCTCCTCCCTCCTACCCTCCCTACCTCAACCTCCATCTTCTTCCTACTCTTCATCCTCTCCTTAACGCTTTTTCTGCCTCCATCCTCCTCTCCGTCACTTCCATCTCCTTCCTCCCGTTCTTCCCCGTAGCTCTTCCGCCTCCCATCCTCACACAAAACCAAAGTTAGTCAAGTCCTTCGTCAAAAAGATCGTGACTAATGTGTTAGTCATTTCATTCAACCCCTTGTTCCTTGTATCTACTGGTTAAAAGCGTTTATAACACTTGCCTTACAAAGAAAATAACTGCTCGTTCCTTCCTTTCCTTAACCTCCATCTTCCATCTCTTCCTCCTCCCCGTAGCTCTTTCGCCTCTCATCCTCCTTCCTTCACCGCCATCATTTTCCTCCTCCCATTACCTCTTCATCCCCCCTC